>NW_026867019.1:0-197984 GCF_026571515.1 Ruditapes philippinarum
CACCCTGTTTTCATGTTTACATGTATCTCTTTGATGTTGACATTGAATTTGTAGTTGTTTTATGACATGTATTTTTTACCAGAATAAAACTATCTATAACTAATATAACCGTTCATCTACAACTCACAGTGACAATTATGCATATAGGACGTCAAAATAATATGCATGACCGTGCTCAAAATAATATGCATGTTCGTGCAATACGGTTTTTACGGGGACACGAGAATGTGATGAAGTGCTCTATTGCATTTTAAGATTTCGTTATCGTAACTCGAGTTTGAACGTAAGTTTTTGCGTAAGCAATACTTACGTATTTATTTGCGTTTCACTAAACTTTCTTAGCTACGCATTTGCGTAAGTTTAAACGTAAAGTTACGGTCACTTATTGCTGGCGTAAATTGCTCGTGCAGTGCGTAAATATGGCCGCCGTAGGGTCTGTCCGGTGAAGTACGGACAGTCAGTAAAGTACGGACATGTCTTTAAAAAGACAGGTGTTTTTTCCACACGTCATCGTATCACGCGCGAATAACTTCCGTGTTTTTCAAGTACATTTGGTGTTTTGATTACGCACACGTTTACTATTGACCAATCACATGGAGACAAAACAACGCATGCGTATTGAAGAGACCACCACTTCCTTTGCTTACGTCACACAAAGTTGCTTAAGCGCGAATTTTAAACCTGCAGTTGCATCATTAAATTCCAAGGTATACATGCATTGGAGCTTTGTATAAATGTATTTACTTTGAAAAATATCGTTCTAATTTTAAAATAAAAGTCAGAATTACGATAATGAAAGTGATTTTACCCTCAAAATATAAAAAATAAAAAGTGTCCGAACTTTCCCGTCTCTTTTGCATGCCTGAAAACTACGGACATGTGATTTAACCATGTCACGTGAAACACAAATTAGATCAATAATTTTATTGTTGTTGTTTTTTTCAATTCAATTAATATGCATTATTGATTTGCAACAGAATATAAAAGACATGCATAAGAAAGCTAAAACCTATTTATTTGTAGATGTTAATGATTTTTCCCTAATCCATTTTTATAAAATTTATTTCACATTGTAGAAAAACCGGTAAAAATGGCACGGAGGGTGAACATTCTGTCCATAATAAGTCTCCGTGAATCAAATGGATGTTGGTTGCAAAATGTGGAGCAAAAACATCGACTGCTTAGCGATTTGGAAGACCTGTTTTTAAAAGAAACTGTGTATTCACACCCTCTGATATGTGTTCTTTTTAAAAGAATGATTGAAATCTTAGACTCTAACCCTTTATATGTGCATATTATGGCAACATCTCTTCAGGATATAAGAAACAATCTTTTTACAGATGATATGAGTATTGTTTGGTTGGCGCATAAATTTGGCCGTTTAATTAAAGATGAGCACATCTTACTGTTGGTGGAAACCATTAAAGAGGAAACCTTGTAAAACGATAGTGAAATTATTAAAACTGAACAATATATCTATGCCTTTTTATATTATAAGTTCATTGTTTTGTTGCTTAAAGTGTTGCCACATTAGTTATTATGTAAAAGAATGCCCTAACTGCTTAAATCTTATTGACAAGACAAATTTATCCTTTCTTTTATAATAAGTGTTCACTTGGTTAAATTAAAAGACTTAACACATGTTATAAAATTCAATAGGCAAGTTAATCTCTGTTTTAATGAAAATACATAGAGGATATTGAATGAGTGTAAGTTCAATACTGAATTTATTGCACGAGTTGAATAAAATTATGTTATGCAAGCCTCTGGCGAGCATAATTTTATTTTATTCAACGAGTGCACTAAATTCAGTAATGAACTCACACTAATTTAATATTCTTTTTATCTCATACCCAATATAAAGACCGTTTAAAAGTGAAAAAGAGTCATTTTTCAATTCAAAAATGACGTGTCTATAGTATAACGCTTACATTCAGCGCGTCTTCACAATGTTTGTAAAACGCTAATGAAGTCTCGTTAAAATATGCACGGCCGTGCAATACCATTTTTACGGAGTCGCAAAATTGGCACGAGTGTGTAATAAAATAAGTTATTGAATTCCTTGGACAGAGTGACAAACGTGACACTTCCTTTTTTACAATGATTATATACGTCTAACACCTGCCAGCACCTGTCGTAACCGTGCCCAGAAAAATTAAAGCTAGTCTCATATAGGGTCAAAGCACATCTAAAAGTGTCATTGATGTAATACTCAAGAAATGAATGCGTTTCATAATATAATTGTTAACTTTTGATTCCACAAAGTATTATCTGGACTAAGTATGATTAAAAACATGAAATATGAATACCAACCTCGTACATGGATATTTCACCAAGAAAAGATACACAGATATCGTACACTGTAAACCTCAAAACCCCTAAGAAATTAACAAGCACGCACAAACACGAATGTTTTCTCTTTGCCGTTTTTATCCGGTGTAACAATATTGAATATTATAATAAAATAATAAACCCTTTTTCAGTATGCCAAGAAAGTGGGTTTATACGAAGAGGGGTAAAACCCAACTTTATAATAAAACATCATTAGATGATGCTGTTAATGCCGTGAAAGAGGGTATGTCTATTAGACAGGCTGCTAAGCATTTCAATGTACCAAAGTCAACCATAGGAGATAGAATTAGCGGAAAACACGAATTACATGTCCCTAACGGCCGCCCTCCCCATATACCTAAAGCCATTGAAGACAAGATTGTTGATGCGGTAAAAATGGCAGCCCGTCGAGGCATTGGGCTTACCAGGCAACAAGTCCTAAACAGAACTCTTGTTCTGACCAAGCGGATGAAGATAGGTGGAGGCTTCCCCAACTTCAAAGCTGGAAAAGGTTGGTGGGACGGGGTCCGGCGTCGCCATCCAGATCTAGTTATCAGGAAGCCGGAGAGATTATCCTCTACACGGGCAAGAATGATGAATAGAGAAGTGATCGGAAAATATTTTGTTGATCTAGGTTTGTCAATTTTATATAGGTCATGACATAATTGAACGCCGGCATGAGCTAGAACACTACCTTTGACGTCATTTAACAAATTACGTCAAAAGACGTTCACGTTGTAACTTATGTTATCAATGAAAAAGTAAATTATTGAAATGTTAAAGATAAATATGCGTTTTTGACAAGTTTTTTTTATTTATTTCAAAAGTTGAATAATTGTCCTTCTATAAGAATTCAATATGTCAATTTAAAAAAGTGACATTAAGGTTTGTTTTTCTCATTCCGGCGTTTATTCGTAATAATTTCCGCGAGAATTATTAAGTACATACAATATAAAAGTAAGTACTTTTAATATCGTTATTATTATTTATAAATACTCGCAGAAGAAATTTGCAACTCATTTCGGAAAGTAATAAAATAATAACATACCCGCCAAAGGCTCGCATGATATATTTTATTCAACAATTTAAATAAATTCAGTTATGAACTTACTCAAATTAAATATTCTATTTATCACATACCAAAAAAGACCGTTTCATTCTAAAGACGTGCAGTTATTATTTAAAGTTTATTGTAAATGAAAACATATGTTATCATACACTGTATCTATAAATCAAGAAAAGAACTATGATTACTGTTATATAGGATTTCCATATTCAATTTTGATTTTTTCTTCTATTCCAGGACGTATCATACACGATTTAAATCTAACTGATAAGCCATCGCAGATATGGAACTGCGATGAAATGGCAAAAAACTTTGAGCACGAGCCCGTCAGAGTTGTTGCTGCCAAGGGGATCTTTGTGTTGGTAAAACATCCAACAAATCTAGTAATATAACGGTTATGGCTTGCGTAAATGCTTCTGGTCAAAGACAGCCACCCATGTTTGTTGTAAAGGGAAGAACTCAAAGGTCCCTGCTGGGATTTAATTCATCAGCCGCTCCACCCGAATCTCGCTGGTTTTACCAGGAGAACGGGTGGATGGATGATAACATTGGTGAGCAATGGTTCAACGATGTCTTCATCAAGTTCTGCGGCCCAGCTAGACCCCAGCTTTTAATACTAGATGGCCATTCATCACATGAAACTTTAGCTATCCTTAAAAGGGCAATGGAAGAAAACATTCACATTCTTTCTTTACCACCACACACCACACATCATCTACAACCCCTGGATAAATCAGTCTTTGGTCCCCTAAACAGGAAGTATAATTTAGAATGTCAGGAATTCCTCCAGGAAAACCCCCTTCACCAAATCAATAAGTGGACATTTCCCGCCATCTTTCGCACAGCATGGGATTGCACCGTCATCCCATCTAACATTAAAAGTGGATTTCGTGCTTGTGGTATCTACCCGTTTGATTCCAATGTCCTTTCTGAAAAGGTATTTGCCCCAAGCGAACCGACAGACGTACCTTTACTTGCAACAAATATGTCTGTCTCGACCATTCCATCCAATCATGACATCTCGCACAGTAACGATATCTCTCAACAAAGTTTCTGTACTTCTACTATCACTTCTTCTGGTGATTCGCACTCCAGCCTTAAAGCTGTCCCTTCGCTAAATACAACAACTGACCACGTGGTTACATTGAGCGATGACCCTATAAACTTACTGCTACAGTGTTTGTGTCACAATTGACAAGTCGTCTTCACGGTCTTGTGAAAAATATCCTTTTATCTCAATATTTACAAACTCCCACTGCCTTTATAGTATATTTACCCTTTATAGTATATTTACCTCGTGATTCTCGACCTCCCTTTATAATTTTTTATAAATTTAATTATGTGTACAACTTGGATTGACAGTACCCCCCACCCTTAGACAGTGTTAGACACTTCATCTTAAGTTATTTTTCGCAGACACTTTAGCCTACCACTTATTTTATGAAATATTTCATTATCTGGTTGAGATACTACACCCCTTCCACCCAAATTTGTTTTGTGCTTTTCAAATGAAGATGAGATGTAAACAATGGTGATTGTTTTAAAATATTTTTATTATATTATCAATACATGTATGTACACAAATGTACAATGTATAGACTTACAGTAATGAAATAAAAGTATTGTTTTCTGCAAACAAGATATAGCCTGGGATGTACTATATCGTATGTTCCAGATATAGCAAATAAAAATGGTCACGATATATTTCTTTCTAAAATTTATTATAACATTATAATTTCAGTGACAGTTTGACTGACAAAATAACTTACTTTACGTATGTTAATTTAAATGGGGCTCGAGTTGAATTGTCAGGGGTGAAGTGTCTTGTACAATCCCCCCCCCCACCCCCCCCCCCAGAAAAAAAAAATGTTATTCTTGTCTTTCACCGTTTTGTGAAAAAAATCCACTACATATAAGCGAAACATATAAATGGAAACATATAAGTGCAAATTCATAAATATTATACAGAACACTGTATCATTAACTTGAGATAAATGCAAATACAATGAAACTTATTCCTAATTATAAATTTTGAAGATTTTGTTACACAAAATCAGGTTTTATTTTATCTTTTTGTTTATAAACTCATTATGTATGTGCAGCAAATAGGCCCCATATAAGTTTTTTAAAAAAACTTGAAAAACCCTCCTTCCATAGGTACATGTGCTGTTTCCCACAAAAGAGATGCAAAGCCAGGCACAATTGAAAATAACAAAATAAGTTTCACTACAATGAAAAATAAATACATTTTACAGTAAAATACGGAAAATAAAAAAGTACCCATTTTATTTCTTCAATATTTCATAATATCTTCATTTATAAGTATATATAATAAATGGAAGGTAGCTTAAAAAATCAATTGCATCTTGTAGATTATGGCCTAACCAGTTACACAATTTTAATGAAATTTGTGGGTTTTTTTTAGTTTTAGAACTGCCCTGTATCATCTAGCTGCAATTGTCATAAATTTTGTTTGTATTTAATGAAAAATATGCAAGGCATCAGCATTTGGTGTAGAATTTTATACAATATAATAATTTGTTGTATCAGCTGACACATATTACCACAATTCTCATAATATGCAGTACTTATGTGTTTATAAGTTTTGTTCAGTGTATATATCTTACAAGAAAACTTTACACATTGCTCACTATTCACTATTAAACAGAATGTGACATCATTTGTTTATTTTCAGCTTCTGGTCACTTTGAGATACTTGGCAAAGGGAGATTTTTTCAGTGAGACTGGGGATCTACATGGAGTTAGTAGGAGTTCAGTGAGCAGACATGTATGGCAAGTAAGCACAAATTTTGTCTAATCAGTTGCCCTGATAATTATTGATAATGTTGATTTATTTGTATGATTAACTACACTATATTACTGAGGCCAATGACTCATATATATACATTTTTGACTGACATGTTAATTTGTGAACTAAGAAAAACCTGGATAACTTATGTAAGTAACATAATTGTCAAGACCTGAAGGTGCATGTATATTTACTTTAAATGTAATTAATTGCTTAATTTTGCAGGTTGTGAATTCAATCAATGAAAGACTGGAAAACATAAAGTTCCCAACTTCATCAGCAGATATATCAAATGTGAAGAGAGGATTTTACAAGGTGGCAGGTTTGCCTAATTGTGTTGGTGCTGTGGATGGGACTTTGATCCCAATCATAGCACCAGCAGGATTAGAGGAACCTGCCTTTGTTTGTAGAAAGGGATACCATGCCCTGAATGTCCAAGCTGTTGTCGACCATAACATGAGGTAACCAATTTGCAATAGATTTCTTTTTCTTCCGTATTTGCAATGAAAATTATTTAATTTATTTAAACATTTACAATTCTTTTGACTGAATGGTTATCAGAAAGAATAGGTATTAACATCTACTTTTTCAAATGCTGTAAACTGTCTTATACTTAAATTATTATTTTTGATTAGTAAAATATTCTCTTTATCTGCCTTTATTAGAATTATTCACTTCACTATCTTATGAACTTTTGTTTGTTTGTTTGATTTGGGTTTTACCTCACACCAACACTATATAGGTCATTTGGCGACGTTTCAGCTTTACTGGTGGAGGAAGAAGACCTCATGTGCCTCTCCGTGCATTTTTTTCTGGCACGAACGGGCACCTGAGTAGAACCACCGACATTCTGTAAGCTAGCTGGATAGCTTCCTCACATGAAAGAATCCAAAGTCCCTGTTGGGATTCGAACCCACAGCGGTGAAGGGCAAGTGGACCGTAACCACTCGGCCACGGACGCCCCAATCTTATGAACTAAATTTTGGATAGAAGTAATGTAAAACAATTACATTTTTTTATAGGTTCACCGATGTTGTTGCTTGCTGGCCTGGGTCCACACATGATGCCACTATCTTTCATATGTGGGGTCTCAGGCAGCATTTAGAAGATAACAATCTGGGTTGGTTATTAGGGGATTCTGGTTATCCTCTTCGCCCTCATTTGATGACTCCAAAGGTATTGACAACATTTATAACTGATAATTTCGCCAAAGCTATTTTTGCTCTGGAAAAAACTGAGGGAGTGGATAGTTTGAAATTCTCTTTGCTAGTTATTAGTACAGACTTGAATTAGTTTTCACCTCATGTTGCCCCTGTTAATGACTGCTATTACAAACACAAAAAAACAACAACAACATCTTGTAACATATAAATCTTCATTTTTTTGCCATCATAAATTTATAGCATAAAAACAATAACAATATCATGAAACATATTAATCTTCATTTTTTCCATCATAAATTTATAGCATAAAAACAATAACAATATCATGAAACATATTAATCTTCATTTTTTCCATCATAAATTTATAGCGTAAAAACAATAACAATATCATGAAACATATTAATCTTCATTTTTTCCATCATAAATTTATAGCGTAAAAACAATAACAATATCATGAAACATATTAATCTTCATTTTTTCCATCATAAATTTATAGCATATAACAACAACAATAAACAATAAAGAATTTGGTGAATACAAACAAATAATAGAATAATGTTCAAGTGCTTGGCTGGCTATCAAGATTTTAATCAGTTTGTATTCATGGCATTTGAAATTTCTATATACCATATTAAACAGGAACATACTTTATTTGAGATTTGGTTTACATATTAAAGCTTGTTATCATAGAAAGGACTGATTGTGAAATATTTGTGTTAGTTTATACAGTTATTGAAATTTATTATTTCAATTTAAGATCAACCCTGGATCAGTTAAGTAGGAGAGGTACAACAAAGCTCATAGCCAGACAAGAATGGTGGTGGAAAGAGCATTTGGAATGTTGAAGTCAAGATTTAGGTATTTTGCCATGCATGCACTTGAATGTATGATACTAAGTTTTATAACATGTTACATAATTGGATGACACCAATTTTGAAAGACTCAACTATGTTTATTATTTACCATTTTACATAGAAATAAACTTTAATACTGCATGTCTGTAAAGTTGTTTTCCATCGGATGATTTGATACAAATCATATAAAGGCTTCTGTAAGTTTACAAAGTAATTTTCAGTTTCAATAAAATAAAGGTTATTTGCTGTTTTATTAGCTCACCTGTCACAAAGTGACAGGGTGAGCTTTTGTGATCGCTTTTCGTCCGGCGTCCGTCCGTCGTCCGTCCGTCCGTCCGTAAACTTTTGCTTCAAATGACATCTCCTCATAAACCACTAAGCCAATTTCATCCAAACTTCACAGGAATGTTCCTTTGGTGGTCACCTTTAAAAATTGTTCAAAGAATTTAATTCCATGCAGAACTCTGGTTGCCATGGCAACCGAAAGAAAAAACTTTAAATATCTTCTTTTAAAGAACCCAAAGAGCTAGAGCTTAGATATTTGGCATGAAACATCTTCTAGTGAGTGTCTACCAAGTTTGTTCAAATAAAAGCCCTGGGGTCAAAATTGGCCCCGCCCCAGGGGGTCATTGATTTTCCCTATATGCATATAGTAAAAACTTGAAAAATCTTCTTTTAAAGAACCCAAAGAGCTAGAGCTTAGATATTTGGCGTGAAACATCTTCTAATGAGTGTCTACCAAGTTTGTTCAAATAAAAGCCCTTGGGTCAAAATTGGCCCCGCCCCAGGGGGTCATTGATTTTCCCTATATGCATATAGTAAAAACTTAAAAAATCTTCTTTTAAAGAACCCAAAGAGCTAGAGCTAAGATATTTAGCATGAAACATGTTCTAATGAGTGTCTACCAAATTTGTTCAAATAAAAGCCCTGGGGTCAAAATTGGCCCGGCACCAGGGGGGTCATTGATTTTCCCTATATGCATATAGTAAAAACTTAAAAATCTTCTTTTAAAGAACTCAAAGAGCTAGAGCTAAGATATTTAGCATGAAACATGTTCTAATGGGTGTCTACTAAGTTTGTTCAAATAAAAGCCCTGGGGTCAAAATTGGCCCCGCCCCGGGGGTCATTGATTTTCCTTATATGTGTATAGCAAAAATTTCAAAAACCTTCTTTGAAAAATTCTCAAATAGCTAGAGTTTAGATATTAAGCATGAAACATCTTCTAGTGAGTGTCTACAAAGTTTGTTCAAATTAAAGCCCTGGGGTCAAAATTGGCCCGCCCCGGGGTCATTGATTTCCTTATATGTGTATAGCAAAAACTTAAAAAATCTTCTTTGAAAAAACCCAAATAGCTAGAGTTTAGATATTAAGCATGAAACATCTTCTAATAAGTGTCTACAAAGTTTGTTCAAATAAAAGCCCTGGGTCAAAACTGGCCCCGCCCCAGGGGTGTCATTGTTTTTAACTATATATGTATAGTAAAAACTTAAAAAATCTTCTTTTAAAAAAACCCAATGAGCTAGAGCTTAGATGTTTAGCATGAAACATCTTCTTATGGGTGTCTACCAAGTTTGTTCAAATAAAAGCCCTTGGGTTAAAATTAACTCTGCGGGGGGGGGGAGGTCATTGTTTTTTCTTATATGTGTATAGCAAAAACTTAACATCATGAAACATCTTCTAATTGGTGTCTTAATTCCAAGTTTGTTCAAATAAAAGCCCTGGGGTTTAAACTAGCCAGCTTTGGGGGCCTATATACAGGTGAGCGACCTCAGGGCCATCATGGCCCTCTTGTTATTTGTTCGCACCAACAGTTTCTGTTATACATATGTACATACATTCTACCGTTTTTATAGGGACCATAAAAATGGAAACCCTTCAAAATTTGTACCACAATATATTACGAATATATTATAACTTAGAACGTAAAGGAATTATAAAGATCATTTATCAGTGATCTTCTGAAACTCATTCATTAAGATCAGTGCGACTCATTTTTTATAATTCATAATGATTCTTAATTTTTTTCAGGTGTTTACACAAAACAGGAGGTTGTCTGCCCTTCACACCAGAGAAGTCTGCCAGAATTGTCAGTGTCTGCTGTAAGCTTCACAATGTTTGTTTGGAAAGAAACATTCCTTTAATAGGAGATATATTGATTGATGACACTTTGATCAATGATGATGTAGTTACAATATCTCAGAGTATTCAAACTGGAATTAATGCCAGGGCTACTCTAATTGATCTTTTTTAAGTTTCAGCCTGACCTTTTTTTTTTTTGAAAAAAAAATAGAGGTATTATTACAGTCATGTTGGCGTTTCTGCTGCTGTCCACAAACTTTAACATTGATCATAACTTTATTTATGTTATATAAATATAAATGGTGGTTGTTTTGTCTGCTCTGTAACTTCCAAATACATGAAAGTTTCAATTTCTATTTAAAAATTTAAAGTCACCATAGATGGACAATGTGTTTTGAACAAGACACAGGTTTCTTTGTCTATCTTCAAGTTCACTGCTGGGGTTCAACCTTTGTCAATTTTTACCACCACACTTACCATGTAATAGGTGGTTTATAAATAGAGGATATTGAATGAGTGAAAGTTCAATACTGAATTTATTGCACGAGTTGAATAAAATTTTATTATGCGAGACTCTGGCGAGCATATTATTTTATTCAACAAGTGCAATAATTTCAGTGATGAACATTACACGAATTAAATATTCTATTTATCACATACCCAAATTTAATTAACAAAATGTAGCTGTTTCTTTTTGTTATAAAATTAATTAAATTCAGCTTCATACTAGTTATAAAAACTTTGACAGGTTATATGGCCCTATATAAATGGTTGTTTGAAAACATAACATGAGCCGCTAGGCGAGGGTTATATTTACAAACAAGCGTTCATATACAGCCATATAACCTGTCAGAAATATTTATAACAAATTTATAATACAGCAAGCATCATTTTTAGAGGAATAAAGCGAGATTTTTTTAAAAATCAACAGCAGTCGTGTATATAAAACTATATAAATTTCACGATTATCCAATGAAAAGCGACATTACAAACATGCAGTATTATAAATGTTATGTAATCATTAAATGTGACACGTGGGAAAAAGTAAAGAAACAAAAATTTAGCTTGATTTAAGGTATAGCACCATGTTTAAGTTAATGTCATGTTAGAATCAAAATAATATATCCCAATCAGTGATTTTATTGCTTTATAAAATCACTGTTTGATGTCCGGATGTGCAGCATGTTATTACAAGAGCTGTGCCTTCTTTATATAATCTCTGGCATCCGAAATCAAATCAATAATTTTAATTTAGCTGTAAAATCACTGCTTGGAATATATCATTTCTTTAGTTCACTATATTTATTTAATTTCCACTGTCCTTCCTAAGTATATGATTTTATGACTGCATTTTGTATTTGGAAAATGTATAGTTTGATTTATTTCATGCTTTCCAGTGTTTTATTGTAATATATCAGATGATTATATTCCGATAAACCACTAGTGAAATTTATAAAATATAATTTTCACTGTAGCCAGACTATATCTGAATGCAAATGAAAAAAAAACATAACTAAATGGAATAACAGGCAGAAATAAATGCCGTCATACGTAAATTTTGCTACTTTAGGAAAAGAAAGTCGATGTCTTCATACATCATGTTAAAAAATGTAACAAAATTAGAGAAATTTAACAGAACTATATTTCAAAATTGATGACGTGATGTCATGATGTGATGACATCACAAAGGAGAATGCGCGACGTTACGCGGCAAAATCAGTAATAAGATACTTAAAATCACTTAAAAAGCATGAAATAAAAAGAAAATTTATTTGTTTTACATATAAGATTGAAATATATTTCATTCGTGAAAACCAGCTATAATATTTTCACTCGTGGCTACGCCACTCGTGAAAATATTGCATCTGGTGTTCACTCAGTGAAATTATATTTCAATCTTACATGCAAAACAAACAAATATCCTCTACATTTAAAGTTCGATCAGGTTATCAATGCTACTTTTGCATGCAATAATGTCAGTCAGACGCTTCAATTCGTTTGAAATTGCCCCAAGATTTTCATTTTGTTGTTTTTGCGTGTTGAGAATTTCTTCTAGAAATTTGCATTTCTTCCTTTCAATATCCAGAAGTTCTTGATATTTATCTGTAATGGAAGTAACATATTGTAATAAATGTGCTTCATGAAAATATTATTTTTGATAGTTTTCTCTCTGTTTTTTTGTTGTTTTTTTTTGGGGGGGGGGGGGGGGGTTATAATTATATCATAGTTATCAATCTCAGCAAAGGCTTGCTTTGTAGCCATTTCTTGAACCTGTTTTTTAAATTTTGCATTTTATCCAGCTACTATCTATATTATCATCTGGAAGCCTTGCCGGATAAACTTATCTTAATTCCAGTCATTACGTCATAATTATGATGACCTCACATGGTAAACAGAAAAACAAGACAAAATTTCATCAGGGAAATGTAAGATTGAAATCTTTTACTAGTAAATTGTCTAAAAACATGATCAAAAGCAGGATAACTCAAATACATGCTCGGTGTCAAAGCTATCCAAGATACACTTTCTCGCTCAACGGATAAACCATCTCTATCAAAACATCAACAATGTATTCTTTATATATGGTTATTCATATGAGATTCTATGTATTTCATATGGTTTGAAACCAGTTGCTTTGTATGTCAGAGATATTTCCAATTTTACTTTCTACTATATCCAGTTCCTTGATTCTCTGATTGTGACATTGTACTTTTCTTGCATATCAGACTGGCGTTTCCGTTAGTTTTACCCATGCCGGAAATTTCATCTGGCATGGGGGGTTCCAGATGAGTCGCGTGCTGTACAATGGCACGATAAAGATGACGTCATTTTACCGTTATGAATGATTTTGTAATTCATACACTGTTGTAAGAAAGTAGTTACGGTTGTAATGATATAAATTTTCATTGAAAATAAAGAAAAAGAATTTAAAATATATTAGCATATAGTAGAATATGCAAGAAAAAATATCTGATATATGTTTGCGGTTCGGATCGGAATATCCGTCCCTCGGTCACCCGCCCATGGGCGGTAACTCGGCAAGCCTCGTTACCGCCCAAAGGGCGGGTCACCTCGGGACGGATATTCCGATCCGAACCGCAAAATATGACAGATATTATTAAGGAAGCCATATTGAATTTCTTTTAAATTTAAGAAACATACATGGTACTTTTTGAAATTCCTTAAGTCATTTCTTTAATAAACCGGACATATATTCACAATAATACAATTTGCAAGATTTATTTCAAAATACAGTACGTATTATTTCCATGAAAGTTTCCATTGTATTTGATGTGTTTTACCTGTTAATGAACAGCTGAAAATAATTTGTAATACATTTACCTAATGGTTCACTGACCGTCCGTTTTCTTTTTTCCTGGAAGTAAAATTTGAATGTTGTGAAAATTCATAATTGAATTTATTTCATGTCTTCAATTGAATTATATCATTTTTGCCTATTGTCAACATGTTATTTTGTTATTCAATTTTTTCAATGTATTAAGTAAGAAAATCACTCAAAAATAATTAAATAGTTATAATTTTATCACATACCAGTACATTATGTAAGTATTATTTGTAAAAAAGACAGTCTATTTTGTAATTTCCATACCTACAAGCTTATTCTGTAATGTTTTCAAATATTTAGTGTCATTTGAAATGACAAGTCATATAATCTTATCCTGAAAGTTATACACAGAAGTGTAGTATCAATGTTGCTGACTTGCAAAAGCTGTGCTGGTATATGATAAGAAAATCATTAATGTAATATTTCTTCATAATAAGGTAAGTATTTCCTCAACATTTGATTAACCCTTTACCTGCTGAATTATTGTGATAGACATCCAACCTTAAATTTCAGTACTTTCCATTCTCCATTTGTGGATATGAAAATTGAAAGACAGCCTGGCATATGTATAGAGCCTCGCCAGATTTGACAGCTGTGTATTTGACTTAGCTCTGTGTAGGTGGCAACATTCAAGCAGGTGAAAGGTTAATAAAATGGTTTGATATTCATTGTCATATACATTTGTAATATGATATCAAGCAATTCAGTATTGAAATATGTGCAATAAAATTTGAAATGTCCTTGAAAAGTGTCAGAGTTTTATTGATTCATAATTAGCAATCTGTAAATACTTTATTATGTTACACTAAAAAGGTTCATTAAGTGTCGGCAATTGCTTATAACTATGTTTTGTGAAAAGAGACTTAAGAGAGTAAATGATGTGCAATTAGCATAACAGATAATATTGTCTAGTTTTCATACATGGGACACAGACATTTTACTCCACATGAATATTATGATACATGTTCATAGAAAATATTATGCTTGAACATAGGTAAACATATAATTAGACTTACAGAGTTACTTGTATTAACAAGTGTAGCAGATGGTGCTGATTCTGCCAAATTACCACTACTTGAAGCATCAGCATCTCCATCATTTGTACAAGAAGCCTCTTGCACATTGCTCATGTTGCTGATAGAAGAAGACACTAAAGACAAATAAATTTTATTTGTGAAAATAAACAAAATTAAATGCTGTGAAAATTAGTTATATACTGAATGTCAAAACAAAACTCATTTCTGTTTCAAAGTTAATGGTGTCTGATGAAATAACATTTTTATGCTATAGTTTTACCCATTAAATCCACAAATATATTTGCAACTATTCCATACTACTAAGCAGTATTGGATTTTTCAGCTGCCTAGGAACAAACAAGGCTTGGGTAGCAAATCCCAAACTTAAAATCATAAAACTGAGAATCAACATAATAGCATGAATACATAAACAAACTTTTGCAAAAAATTTTTAATTAAATAATTAAAAGAACTTGGACAAAGGAAAAAGTAATGACAACTGTCAACAAAACAAAACAGTAATCCAAACTGGGAATTGAACCCAGGCCTTCTGTCACAAAGTAACAGCTGTTCTACCACTAAACTATCTGGATGCAAACTTGTCTGTTGTAACAGTTATCAATTACATTTTTTCTGGATGAACATAAATTTATTGGAAAAACAATTGCCATAATTACTAAATTCCTATTTTTACAAATCATTATTATTAACTAATTCTGAAATGTTTATCATTACTTGTACTTCAAGAAACACATGTTTTTGGATTGAAATTTACTTACAGTTTTCCCTGAAGGTACCTACACCCGAAATACCAGCAACTGTACTCTCTCCAATCAACTGTAGAACCTAAAAGTTAACTTAAGATTGAAGTAAATCATAGTTTAGTTTTTTTTTAAATCAATTTATCCCTTGAAACAAAATATAAAGAAACAAAAATTAGGATTTTTCAGAAAAAAATTTACATGATGTACAAAATTAATGTATTTTTTGACACAAGTTGAAAACACATAGAATATATAACATATTTTTTTTGCAAGTGAAATTGGGATAAAGACAGGTTTGTTTCAAATGCATGCTATTTGATTACCTTTTCTTCCAAACTGTCTGGATTAGCTGGAGGTGGCCCTCCTCCAGTCTTACTGGCAAACAGCCGACGTTCTCTCTCCCTTTTTTTTAATAGCCATTTTAAGGTCGGACCATTTTTTTTAAGTTCATTTATGGTTCTGGTACAGGAACTCTGGCTGTTAACACTGAATTGACAGAAACAAATATTTAAGATAACAATAGACAATGTTGAATGCAGGCCTCATTTTTTTTCGTCCTGGAATTTTTGTAATGATGTTTAGTACTTTTACATTTGTATAATTATATGACCTTTAACCTAATCACTTATTTCCATAAATTTCAACTACACATTGTACCTGTAGAAATTACTAGAAAGTAACATTCTGTGGACTTTTACTACATTAAATAAAGTGATTTGTATTGTATTGTATTTGTACAGTATCTTAACATTGACATTCAATAGTCGTAGTTTCCTTGCTAAATTTCAGTTTAATTAGACTTCTAAAAAAATTGAAACACAATGTTCTATACATGTCCGGTAAATTGAGTTGTCTACACATTTTTTTTCATCTTTTAATGCCCTAATTTAAAGACACATGTCTATGGTCAAATGTTTGATTTTATGTTTGATAAAGGAATGTTTACTTATATTAAGAACCCACATATATTTGGGTAAAATTTCTTTCTTTTTTATTATTTTGAATAAAAGTTACAGCGAAAAAACATCATATTTTGTCCGGTAATATGTAGGATCCCAGTATATGTAACGTTTTATAGATTATAAGTAACTGTAAGTCCTTCCCAGTACCAGAGTCTTTCTATTTGAAGGACGCTGCCTGTACAAAGCACATAATTAAAGAAATAAAGATGTTTGACACTCATACGATTTTATTTTTTATTATTTCATCCTATATTTTTTTTCCGTATTCTTTAATTAAAAATGGGCCAAATATATCCCGGAACCACAGGCAATCGGTGCGTGGCTAGGATAGTATACATGTACATGACCACGCCCACTTATTTTTTCATAAATTTTTTTTTTGTTATTAATAAAATATTTTTTTATTCAAAATGTTTTTAAAATATCTTATTTTCAATAAATCAACAAAGAAAATTTGTTTTTAAAAAAATTCATCCATATATACTATTAATATAGTAAAGGTACGGTAGTAATAGAATGCGAAATGGAGTTCGCGAAATGGACTTATCGCCTATGAAATGGACATTTGTTTTGCAAGTTATGGTTCAACAGAGAGAAATAATATCATTTTTATAACTAGTGTTCAACATATTACATAAAAGCTACAGACTGAACGATTTAATAGAACATGTTCTTCTTTACTTGTAATTCTAGAAAAATATAATCGTATCTGGTCCCTACGAAATGGACATTTGTAGGTTAAAATATGGTTTAATTGCAATAGTTAATATCAGTTTTAAAAACGAACATGTATTATATGACATGCAATTTCAAATATTTTGTAAAACTTATTCATACTCGTATATTTAAAAATAATCGTTATAGATCTACTCGTATATTTAGAAATAATCGTATCTTGTATAGATCTACAAAATGAGTTTTCGCCCACGGAATGACTCTTATATAAATAGGTTAAAATATGGATTAATTACAATTGTTAATATCATTTTTTAAAAACGAACATGTATTATATGATATAGAATTACAAATATTAAAAAAAACTTTTTATGCTCGTATATTTAAAAATAATAGTGTCTGGTGTCTACGAAATGTAGTTTTTGCCTATGAAATGGACAATTGTAGGTTAAAATATGCTTTAATTGCAATAACTAATATCATTTTTAATAACGGACATGTATTATATGACATGCAATTTCAAATATTTTGTAAAACTTATTCATACTCGTATATTTAAAAATAATCGTTATAAATCTACTCGTATATTTAGAAATAATCGTATCTTGTATCTACAAAATGAGTTTTCGCCTACGGAATGACCATGCGAAAACAAAATATACAATTTGATACTACAAAAGTGATGAAAAAATCAGATTGGTTTGATGACTCGTGCAGAGAAAGAAAGTTAGAGTATTTGGAAGCATTACGATTATTTAATGAAGTGAAGACAAATGAAAATAGACACCAGTTAATGTTAAAAAAGAGACAATATAAATCTTTGATAAAAGTAAAGCGCAATAGGAGTAAACTTATAAAGATGCGAGAAATTGAAGCACTTAAAAGTAAAAAGCCGTGCGATTTCTGGAAATATTTTTCAAAGAAAAAAAACACAACTGAACGAAAACATATCTGTGCAAGAATTATATGACTATTTTAGGAATTTATCAGATAGCATTAACACTACTACTGATCCAGAAAGCGAGAATTACTGCAATAACCAATATTGTTATGATGACCCTATTTTCGCGAAATTAGATTCTGTAATTACAATTGATGAAGTGCGACATGCAATTAGTTGTTTGAAACGAGGCAAGGCAGGTGGGAGTGATGACCTCATAAATGAATATTTTATTGAAACATGTGACATCATATGCGGGCATCTACGGGATATTTTCAATGTTATACTATCGACTGGACATTTTCCAAATGCATGGATGGAAGGAATCATTATACCAGTGTTTAAAAAAGGAGATGCTAGTATTGTCGATAATTATAGGGGAATAACACTAGTTAGTTCTATGTCGAAAATATTCACATCAATATTAAATAAGAGAATGTCAGACTGGAGTGATAGACATAACATAATATCAGATTCACAATTTGGATTTAAGAAAGGATTATCAACCACTGATGCGATATTTTGCCTACACAGTATAGTAAATCACATGTTAAATAATGGTACACGCCTCTACACTACCTTTATAGATATGCAAAAATGTTTTGATTGTGTATGCCGGAACGCATTGTGGTTCAAAATGTCAAAACTGGGAATAAACGGTAAATTGCTCAGGGTCATAAGATCAATGTATGAGCAAGTGAAATGTAGAGTACGTCATGGAAACGAATTCTCGGACTTCATGGAAATAGCAGTGGGCCTAAAACAGGGAGAGATATGTTCACCGTAACTGTGGTCTATGTTTATTGAAGATCTAGAGTTGTACATTGGTTCGAGACCAGAAAGTGGCTTAAAATTTGATGATTTGACTCTGGTGCTGTTTTTATACGCAGACGATATGGTACTATTTTCGGACACTGTAGAAGGATTACAACAAAGTTTAGATGACTTGCTCACATACTGTAGGCGATGGGGATTAACCGTTAACATTGAAAAAACCCAAGTTATGGTTTTTAGAAAGCGTGGACCGTTGCGTGAAAATGAAAAATGGACTTACAATGACACAAATTTAGCTATTGTTAACAATTTCAACTATTTAGGTGTGGTATTTGACTCAAATGGCAATTTTAACTATAATACACAGATGCTCGTCGGTAAAGCGCTTAAAGCTATGAACTGTTTAATGAATAATACTAAGGACTTTGATTTTACCCCAAAGACAATGTTGAGTTTATTTGATTCATTTGTTTCCTCAATTTTAAGTTACTCTTCTGAAGTTTGGGGATTTACTAAAAACAAAGACATTGAAAGGATACATCTAAAATTTTGCAAAAGAATTCTAAATGTAAAATTATCGTCCAGTAGTGTAGCTATATATGGAGAATTAGGACGATATCCGTTGTATGTAAACAGATATGTTAAAATAGTCAAGTATTTTCTTAAGATCAAAAATTCTAATAATTGTATAATAAGTAAAGTATATGAACTGTTATTAGAGGATTTATGTAATAATAAGATTAACTGGGTTTCAAAAGTAAAGAAGTTATTATATGAACATGGCTTTGGATACGTGTTTGAAACACCGTTAACAGTAAATGTGAACCACTTTATAACTCTGTTCAGACAAAGACTGATTGATACATTCACACAGAATTGGAGTAGCGATTTAGAGAGCAATCAAGTATTACATTTATATAAACATTTAAAGCACCATATTGAATATGCTGAGTATTTGAGTATCTTAAGTAGAAAAAATTATAGATCTGTTATTACCTAGTTTAGGATATCTGCACATTGCCTTAGGATTGAAACCGGACGATATGGTCAAAATAGAATTGAAAGAGGTGAAAGAACATGCAATGTATGTCAATCCAGAGACATTGAGGATGAATTCCATATGATTTGTGTGTGTCCCTGCTACAGACTTATAAGAAAACGTTACATTGATAAATATTATTATGAAAGACCATCGATCTATGTTTAAACTTACCCAGTTGTTGTCAACCAGAAATGAAAAAATGTTGAATAATTTAGTTTGTTTCCTAAATTGTGCATTAAGAATTAGGCATAATCTTTTACAATAAATTATTAATAAATATATAATAAATAAATAAATGCTCAATTTATTGTCATGTACGTTAAGAATTTCATGTTAAATGATACTGATACATATTCTATACCTTCTTTTGTCATTTGTACCACAGATACTGTCATTTTCAATATTGTGTTATATCATTATATTGTTTGACTTTGACATAATAATGTATAATTATGTTATGGATGAGGAGCGAAATGCTCAAATCTAAAATAAAATTCATGTTCTGTTCTGTTCTATAAATAAATAAAACATGTTAGGACTAAGCAATAGAAAGACAAGCATGTTTTATTTATTTATATTTTATATTTGTTATATTATTATGGTCGCCTAGTAGGTGATAATCACCTAATTATGCGCTTCACACGATACAAATTTTACACCTGATTAATTACACAATGCATATGTATATGCCAATTTCAGATTTGTCAGCCATGGCTACATTATGACTGTCTATTTATTTAAGTTTAAAGTCATATTTGCGAAATGTTATACCGGTAACTGAACGCTCTCAACAAATATTTGGCTGAATATCGATTTTTGATTGCGTACTGTACGCTTTAATATGATTGATAATTTTTTTTTAATTTTAATTTTTAAAATAATTCAACTAATTAATTAAATTTGTAGTTTTATGTTATATTATCTACGTCAGTTGTAGCGATCTCCATTAAGTCCAAAATTAAAAAAAGGTGTCTATTTCGTAGCTTGATAACTCTATTTGTGCGCGGGACAAAATTCCATTTCGTAAAGGCCATTTACTTAAAAAATAATAAAAAACGGAGAAATTGTAATGCCACATAGAACAGTTTACAGTTTTATATAATATGTTTAACGTAAGTTAATAGAAATGATACTACTCACAACAGTTACACCATAACTTGCAAAACAAATGTCCATTCCGTAAGCGAAAACTCAATTCGAGCTCAAAAATTCCATTTCGTAGGGACCAGATGCGATTATTTTTTAGAATTATAAAGAAAGATGTACTATCAAATAGTTCAGTCTGTAGCTTTATGTCATATGTTGAACGTTAGCTATTAAAAATGATTAGAACAGTTGGTACGACATGTATGTAGGTACGCACTTTCGGTAGTTATTTGCACTAACTTCTTAAATTCCCTGACATTACATGTATACAAATGCTGACCCGGATGTACCTGATGCGTACCGCTTTTCGCATAATAAAAATTGAGCGAAGCTGGGTACCAGCGGGAACCGAGCATGCGTACCTTGAATATCCGGATCAGAATTTGTATACATGTACAATGTCCGGAAATTTAAAAAGTTAGTGCAAATAACTACTGAAAGTGCGTACCTGCAGACGTTTTGGATTTACTTTGGACCGGTAAGCGATAGTATTATAGCTGCCTTTTCTATTTCAACTGTTTGCATGCACTGACATTAGTTTGTAATTAAGAAAAAGATCGATTTATGTTCAAAATCGTCTACTTTCGGCTCGGTCAAGCGATGGCCGACCTAGACAAAAAGTGCATTTTTGCTTTAAAATTCCATCTTTTGTCGTACCAACTGTTCCAATATTGTACATTTTTCGAAAGAGAAATCATTTCTGCGTAGATTGCACTTTATTTGGTGAAAATTGGTTGACAATTAACAATGATCTGGGAGGTAACATAAGGCCTGGTGGTAGGTCCGCTGCCGAACCTTTCTACCTTTACTATATTAATAGTATATATGGATGAATTTTTTTAAAAACAAATTTTCTTTGTTGATTTATTGAAAATAAGATATTTTAAAAACATTTTGAATAAAAAAATATTTTATTAATAAGAAAAAAAAAATTATGAAAAAATAAGTGGGCGTGGTCATGTACATGTATACTATCCTAGCCACGCACCGATTGCCTGTGGTCTTAATTTGTGCCTAATGGAGTTATCCTTTGCGCATGCGCAACAGTAGCACGTGAAATCCCTCATGCGAAAAATGTAAACACACCTGCTTGTAAAATATAAAGGTGAGAACGATTATGTTAAATGTTTATTTTAGACTGAAGAAATTCTGTCGAACGTTTCCTTGAATAATATTGTTCTGAAAAAAACTCACCTTCAATTTTAAAGAGTTTCAGTAAACGAAAATAACCGTATTGTCGGATACTACTAGCCGACGGATACTGCTTCGAAGTTCGATACCAGTAACTGACAGTGAAATTATATATAAAAAAATCTCTTTCAATTCTGCGAATATTATCATTTCAGCTAATAAATGAACCAACTTTTTAAAATTTTACTTGAATTATTACTATGAATCGAGGACAAATCATTACTGACCCATTTTCCAGTTCTTCAAAATTTCACAACCACTTTTCAATCGGAAGTGGCTAGCCGTACGGGCCCGTACGGCTAGCCAAAAGTTCTAGCCGTACGTGAGTCACGTACGACTAGCCAGGACACACTGTATTGGCTAGCCGTACGGCACTTTTCAAAAATATATGGAAGGCGAAAGTACATATGTTAATTATGACTTTAAGCGAGGATTTTAGTCAAGAATGTTTACTTTTTAGAGATTAATCGACGTGTTGGCTTCAGTAAAGAATGTACGTACTTTAATTGTAATCTCAAGATGTCGAGAAAAAATAGCGTTTGCCATGGTTGCAGTTAAATAACATCAATTGAAATAGTTTACAAAATTTTGATAATAATCCTTTTTTGTTACATTAAGTTTAATTTTTAAATTGAAAAAAAACAAAAACAAAAAAACAAAAAAACACCGAAAATAATTGTTGTTGGGCTCTAAAAATAGCGTCAATTACGGACGGTATAGAAGTTTGTCCATCGTCCATCATTAAGGAAAGTTTGCATTATTAAATTATTATTTCCTTTTCACCGTTTTTTTTAATATTCTTTTTATTTATTTATTCCCCTCCGATCATTATTTATTCGACCCATGTGCTTAATTTACAGATTTAACAATTCATCTTTCATACAAATCATAAGCATGAAAATTAAGATAGATTATACAACGCTTACTCGTATTCATTTTTTTTTTTTTTTTTTTTTGCAAAATTGCGGAGCATCTTTATTAAAGTGAACACACTAGGACAAATGCGGAGATTTGATTAAAATCGTCGTTTAAAGACACAAAATAACATATGCATTTTCGACTTCCATATAATTTTGAAAAGTGCCGTACGGCTACAGTGTGTCCAGGCTAGTCGTACGTGACTCACGTACGGCTAGAACGTTTGGCTAGCCGTACGGGCCCGTACGGCTAGCCACTTCCTTTTCAATCAGTTAACAAAATATAAACTGTATCACATAAAAATTGTCATACAATGTTAAAATATAATTAGTTCTGTATTTTGGAGAAATTTTGACAAACTCAACTTCAGATAAATGGTAATAAACAATTTTAACCTTATTATAATTATAATGCCATTTTTCAATCTAGATATCTATTTGCAGTGGTAAAGCTGTCACAATTGGGGTATGGATGTACATTTCAATTTGCATAACAGAAAAAGCATGTTCTTGTGAAATTTTTAGGATCTTAGGGTCTATATGACCCCATTCTAGTGACTGCTTACTGAAAAATTATCACAGACAATGTTTTTCCTTGGTTAAGTGACTGTTACTTTACTGATGTATTACCTTCCAATTAAGAACTGAATGGTAAAATATGTACATATTAAAATTACAGCTTTTGAAGTGCAGTATACATTATGACTTTATGATATTGAAACAGTTGTCCAACTTAATATCCATTTCTGCAGACTGACTAAAAACTGAGTCTGTAAATCAATTATTTTTAGAAAACTATTGCGATTTGTAACTGGGTAAATAAAGGATTAGTGGAAAACACACATTTTACATATTTTGAACTAAAATGCTAGCATTTTCTTTTTTATCGCCATAATTGACATTGCTGCTGATAAATTTAGTCAAGGTGAATACAAGATGTGCTTACAATTTGGTGACATGACAAATAAGGTCAAAAATAAAAAAATTCTAGGGATGATTGAAAAGTGGTTGTGATTGAAAACTGGCAGTAATCATTTCTAAGATAAATCCAAGATGGCTATTACTTTCATTTTTTTTGTCCTGATTATTCTATCTTTTACTTATCTCGACTTATTTACATGTATATAATAATTGATGCATTGTTCTTCACAGCAGCACTCGGTGAGATTCATTTGTGTGGATGATGATGAGTATCTTATTTGTGTAAAAGGGCTAAAGATCCTACAGATCTGTAAGTTGATATTTTATTATCTATGAAAGTAATGTTTTAGATATATTAGATACTTTGATAAGTTATTGAATTCAAATAACTTTTGCATTGTGATAAATAAATGTAAGCACAGGGACCAATTAATAAATATACAGGGACGACTGTATCATTGAGTAATGGCTTGCTATGATTAAGAACTATGAACATAGCTATGAACTCTGTTACTGATATAATTGGAGATGTATAAATAGTTGTGGGTTCGAACCATGAGTTTGTTTGGGTATTTCACCTCCTCAAGGTAAAATGTATATTTATTATGAATGATATAAAAGAGAGATAACTCTTTATATGACTTATAAGAATCTCCATCATTTGGTTAGGATTGTTACTATTTATTATTTCAGTGCCTACTTTGCTCACATGCTTACATGATTACGTAAATGTACAATGTAGTACTGTACACGGATGGTTTACAAGATGTACCGGTATACTTTGTGAATATGATGAACTGTTATAAATAACGTAAACATTTGTCAATAAACTACATATGATCGAACCTGAAGAGAATATTTGTATATATTGATACCCCCTGAAGAGATAACCAAAATAACATATATTTCGTCTTTCTCTCCAGTGCATTGTTATATCATCTTTTTCTCCAGTTTTTATTATTAGATCATCATCTTCTCAAGTGTGTATTATTATATCAACTTTCTCTCCAGTATATATTATCATATAAGAAGTCTCTCCAGTGTGACTTATCATGTATCTTCTCTTTCCAGTGTGTGTATCATATTATATTATCATATTATCATTTTCTCTGGTGTATACTATTATATGATCATTCTCTTCATTATTATATCAACATTCATTCTAATATGTGTTATGATATCATTATTCTCACCAGTATGCACTATGATATCCTCTGCCTCTACAGTGTGTATTCATATATTATCATTTTCTCCAGTATCTATTATTATATCATAACTTTCTTTAGTATGCATTGTAAGGTAGTGGGAAAGGTAGGTAAGAAAGTAGGTAATGTTTGTAAGGAGTTAAGAGAAAGGATATACTTCGAGTAAGCTTCTGGGTTAAGGTGAGTAAGGGGTAAACAGTAAGGTACTAGGTAAGGTAGTGTGAAAGGCTGATATGGTACTGGGTAACGCAGCGTTGGTAAGTTAGTGGGTAAGGTACTAGGTAAGGTAGTTCAGTTAGTGAGTAAGATGGGTAAGGTAGTGGGTAATGTTCGTTAGGGGATAAGAGAAGGGATATGCTTCAAGTTACTTTTTTGGTTAGGATGAGTAAGGGGTAAAGAGTAAGGTAGTTAGAATGGTATGTAAGGTAGTGTTTAAGGTGTGTTTAGCACTTGGTAACGTACTAAGAAATGTAGGTAACGTAATGCTTAAGGTGCTTAGTAAGGTAGGTAAGGTAATGGGTAAGGTTGGTATGTTATTCGGTAATGTTTGTAAGGGGTTAAGAGTAAGGATATGCTTCAAGTGAGCTTCTGGGTTAGGGTGAGTAAAGGGTAAACAGTTAGGTACTAGGTAAGGTAGGAACAGTAGTGTGTAAGGTTAATATGGTGCTGGGTAACGTATTGAGTAAGGAAGGTAATATAGTGTGTAAGGTTGGTAAGGTAGTTGGTAATGTTGTAAAGGGTAAAGTGTAAGGATATGCTTCAAGTAAGCTTCTTGGTTGGGGTGAGTAAGAGATAAACAGTAAGGTGGTAGCTAAGGTAGTTTGTTAGGCAGATATGGTACTTGTTAACGTACTGAGTAAGGTTGGTAACGTAGTGGGTAAGGTGGGTAAGGTGCTTGGTAAGGTAGGTAAGGTATTAGGTAATGTTGGTTAGGGGTAAAGGGAAAGGATATCTCTCAAATAAGCTTCTTGGTAAGCATGAGTAAGGGGTAAACAGTTAGGTACTAGGTGAGTTACTTAAGGTAGTTTTAAAGGTTTGTATGGTACTGGGTAAGGTACGGTTTAAGGTAGGCAAGGTAGTGGGTAAGGTGGTAACGGTACTAGATAAGGTAGGTAAGGTAGTGGGTAAGGTTGGTAATGTAGTTTGTAATGTTGGTAAGGGGTTAAGAGTAGGATTATGATTCAGGGAAGGTTCTGTGATAGGATGTGTAAGGGGTAAACATTAAGGTAGATAAGGTAGTGTGTAAGGTGGGTATTGTACTTGGTAACATACTAAGTAAAGAATGTAAGGTAGTGAGTAACATGTGTAAGGTAGAAGATAAGGTAGGTTGGGTAGTGCTTAAGGTGGGTAAGGTAGTTGGTAATGTTGGTTAAAGGTTAAGAGTAAGGATGTGCTTCAAGTTAGCTTCTGGGTTAGGTTGTGTAAGGGGTAAACAGTAAGGTACAGGATAAGGTAGGAAAGGAAGTATGTAAGGTTGGTATGGTGTTAAGTAATGTACTGATAAGGTAGGTAAGGTAGTGAGTAAGGTACTAGGTAAGGTAAGTAAGGTAGTGGGTAAGGTGGGTAGTGGTTAATGTGGGAAAAGTAGTGAATAATTTTGGTAAGGGGTTAACAGTAAGGATATGCTTCAAGAAAGCTTCTGGGTTAAGGTCAGTAAGGAGTATACAGTAAGGTACTATGTAAGGTAGGTAAGGTAGTGCTTAAGGTTGATATGCTACTGGGTAATGTACTGAGTAAGGTTGATAAGGTAGTTGGAAAGGTACTAGGTAAGGTAAGTAATGTTGTGGGTAAGGTGGGTAAGGTAGTTGGAAAGGTTGGTAAGGTAGTGGGTTATGTTGGTAAAAGGTTAATGGTATGGATATGCTTCAAGTTATCTTCTGTTTAATGGGGGTGGTATGGTACTGTGTAAGGTTCTCGGTAAGGTAGGTAAGGTGGTGTTTAACGTGGGTATGGTACTGGGTAAGGTTTTGTGCATGGTAGGTAAGGTAGTGGGTAAAGTGGGTAAGGTACCATGTAAGGTAAGTAAGGTTATGGGTAGGGTAGATAAGGTAGTAGGTTAGGTGGATATGGTGGTGGGTAATGCTTGTAAGGTGTTCATAGCAAGGATATGCTTCAAATTATCTTCTGGGTTAGCATGTGTAAGGGGTAGACAGTAAGGTTCTGGGTAAGGTAGGTAAGTATTTGTGTAATGTTGGTATGGTACTAGATAAGGTACTTAGGTAGGTTAGGTAGTGTGTAAGGTGGGTAAGGTACTAGGTAAGGTAAGTAAGGTAGTTGGTCAGGTAGGTAAGGAAGTGGGTAAGGCTTTGGGTAATGTTTGTAAGGTGTTAAGTGTAAGGATATGCTTTATTTAAGCTTCTTGGTTTGGGTAAGTAAGGAAAAACAGTAAGTTACATTGTAAGGTAGGCATGGTAGTGTGTAATGGTGGTGAAGTACTTGGGAACACACTGAGAAAGGTAGATAAGTTAGTGTGTAAGTTTGGTTAGGTACTAGGTAATGTAGGCAAGGTAGTGTGTAAGGTTGATTACATACTACGAGGGATGATCAAAAATTAACCGGACTTTGTAAATGATTCTTAACCTATTAAATGAATTTACATAAAAATACACGGAACATAAATCGGAATCTATCCCCTAAATGATACAAAAATACCAACAAGAAATATAAACAAATAAAAAAGTTATGCTGTTATTGGCATGTACATGTAAAGCAATGCGGCGCACGGTATAACTTTGAAATTGACGTTAACGACGTCACAAGCGTATTTTCCTTAACGGAACAGTTTTTACTCATTCACGGAGTAGGCCAATAAGTGGTACAGTCATGTTATTAATGCGGCGGATCTACTGCCTATAAATATTTCTGTACAAGTGGGTATCATATTGTATTGTAAAAGAATGGATGATGATAAAATGACGCAATGTAATGACACAAATTTCCGTTCTTTCCTTTTGTAACTTTATTGTTGGAAAAACTGCACATGCACTAAACTATATTATGTATTACAAATAATGTAAAATAATGTTGCTGAATGATAATGTATCATACAAAATAAAAAATAAAAGAATAATACAACTATGAACAAAATTGTCATTATTTTAAAATGAATAAAAAGCGTAGCCGATTTTGAACAGTGACTTTCTAATTGTTGACACAATTTCTCCAAAAACTACTGCGTAAAATAAGAAAATAATTGAAACAATTGTAAACCAAGAATACAATATATGTAATTAATGCATTAACTATTATCATTTTAAAATCCTTAGAGTTGACTGCACCGTCCCGTAGCTACAGTCGAACATCGTTGACAATGTCCGCAGTCAATCGACTGTCATTTTTCAACGTCTTGGCGATTGACGTCACCAACGTCCTTGAAAATTTCTTTTTTCTGTCTCTCCCTTACTTGTTTTCTATTTCTTTATTACACATCCTTAATCTTTTATGCTAATCAAAAAATATGCTGTGGCTTTCTGGAACTTTTCCCTTGATAGCCATAATCTTTTTCTACGTTTTAAACAGTTTCTCGTCTTACTTCTGACAAATTTTTCTTATTGATCGATTTTCGAGACATTCCGACGACATAGTTTTAACGGGAGTTTTTCATTAACATGTGACGTTTGAATTGTGATTGCGAATATAAATATGATTTAAATGAAGTCATTTTTACTGACAACGTCAAAGATATGGCTCATGACGTTTTGGCGTATTTTGAAATCTAAATGTGTCATATTTCTAAATATACGCAGCTTAAAGCGCCTGATTTCAAGGCGAATTTACGCACTGCGCTGGGTGTGCGTTACCATGGTTTTTGAATTCGCTGTTACGGACAAGTTTTTTGCGTTATCAGATTAGATAAAGCATCAGTTTACAGGTATTGTTTTCCGATTAAGTGTGATATATAACAATAAATGATAGGTTGAAAATTCTTCAATTGACAGTCACAGTCCGGTTTATTTTTGATCATCCCTCGTATATAAGGTAAATAAGGTAGTGGGTAAGGTAGGTAAGGTAGTGGGTAATGTTGGTAAGACTTTAATAGTAAGGACATGATTCAAGCTATATTCTGGGTGAGTGTAAGGGGTAAACAGTAATGACGTTGGTAAGGTAGGTAAGGTAGTGTGTAAGGTGGAAATGGTTCTGGGTATTGTGCTGAGTAAGGTAGGTAAGGTAGTTGGTAAGGTGGGTTAGATAGAAGGTTGGTGGGTAAGGTACTTGGTAAGGGAAGTAAAATACTTAGTAAGGTGGATAAGGTAGTGGGTATCGTTGGAAAGCTTCTTGGTAGTTTTGGTTAATGGTTAAGTGTAGCGATATGCTTCGAGGTAAGGTCGGCAGCCCAATGGATAGGCAAGCTTTGAAGGTTTCCTGTAGTAAGCTTTGTTACTAAAAATAAATTTCGCGGGTTTTTTAAGTACCTGCCATTCATTCTGTCTCTCATAGACGGCGCTTCACATATGCCTTCGGAAAACGCTACTGAGCAGATAAGCAGCAATTTGTTTAACAAGAAAGACCAATATAATAATCATATATCAATAATTATTTTGTGTTAACAATTCTGTGTTGGAATATTTCATTCACTTGGACAACAATCTTGTATGGGAATATTGTGTTGCAATATCTATATTGCTTTGGCATTTATTTTCTGTGGGAATATTGTGTTGGATTATTTCATTCAAATTTAAAGGTAATTACTTCAATAATTTATTATCTTACTTTAATCATATGTCATTGCTATTTACATGTATATACAATACAGATACAAATTTCATATGTATTCTAAACAGGAAAGCAAATGGGTTGGGCCCAAATTCTTACAATAAAAGCTGTCGGTCCTCCTCGGGGTCGTGCGTTAGATAGTATGTAACGTTGGTAAACTACTTTGCATCTTGGTTAAGGGTTAATTGAAAGGATATGCTTCGAAGTTAGGTCGGTGAGCTTCTGGTTAGAATGCGTAAGGGGTAAACAGTAAGGTACTGGCTAAGGTAGGTAAAGTAGTGTGTACGGAGGGCATGGTACTCGGTTACGTACTGAGTAAGGTAGGTAAGGTAACGTGCGTTATGTAGTGATTAAGGTGGTTAAGGTAGTTTTTAAAGTTGGTTAGCTTCTCAGAACCTTACTGTTTACCCTTTACTCACCCTAACCAAGAAGCTTACTTAAGGCGTATCCTTACTCTTAATCCCTTACCAACATTATTCACTACTAAACACACGTTTAATACTACCTTATCTACCTTACCAACTACCTTACTTACCTTTCTCAGCCAGTTACCCAGTACCATACCCACATTACACATTACCATACCTACCTTACACAGTTCCTTACCCAGTACCATACACACGTTACACAATACCTACCCTTCATTACCCAGAACCTTACCATTTACCACCCTATCCCAGAAGATAACACGAAGCATTTCCTTACTATTAACCCAATACTGATATTTCCCACTACCTTACCCACCTCACTCACTACCTTACCTAGTACCTTATCCACGTTATACACTACCTAACTTTGCTAACTTTCTCAGCAAATTACCCAGTACCATACCCACATTACACATTACCATACCCACCTTACGCAGTACCTTACTGTTTACCCATTACACACCTTAACCCAAATGCTTACTTGAAATATATCGTTACTATTAACCCCTTACCAACATTACCCACTTCTTACCCACCTTAGGCATAACCTTACCTACCTTGCATAGTACATAGTAAACTTGTCTTACACACTAACTTACCTACCTTTGTCAGTATGTTCCCTTGTTCTAAACCCACCTTACACACTACCGCAACTACCTAACCAAGTACCTTACTGTTTACCCCTTACACACCCTAACCAAGAAGCTAACTTGAAAGATATCCTTACTATTAACTCCTTACCAACATTACCCACTACCTTACCCACCTTACCCACTACCTTACCCACCTTACCCACTATCTTTACCACCTTACCCACTACCTTACCCACCTAATGCATAACCTTACCTACCTTGCATAGTACATAGTAAACTTGTCTTACACACTAACTTACCTACCTTTGTCAGTATGTTCCCTCGTTCTATACCCACCTTACACACTACCGCAACTATCTTACCAAGTACCTTACTATTTACCCATTACACACCCTAACCAAGAAGCTAACTTGAAAGATATCCTTACTATTAACTCCTTACCAACATTACCCACTACCTTACCCACCTTTACCACTACCTTACCCACCTTACCCACTATCTTTACCACCTTACCCACTACCTTACCCACCTAATGCATAACCTTACCTACCTTATATAGTACTTAACCCGTCTTCCACACTAACTTACCTACCATTCTCAGTATTTTCCCTCGTACTACCCACCTAACACACTAACGCACCTGCCTTACCAAGTACCTTACTGTAAACCCCTTACACACCCTAACCAAGAAGCTAACTTGAAAGATGTCCTTACTATTAACTCCTTACCAACATTACCCACTACCTTACCCACATTACCCACTACCTTACCCACCTTACCCACTATCTTTACCACCTTACCCACCACCTTACCCACCTAATGCATAACCTTACCTACCTTGCATAGTACATAGTAAACTTGTCTTACACACTAACTTACCTACCTTTGTCAGAATGTTCCCTCGTTCTAAACCCACCTTACACACTACCGCAACTACCTAACCAAGTACCTTACTGTTTACCCCTTACACACCCTAACCAAGAAGCTAACTTGAAAGATATCCTTACTATTAAATCCTTACCAACATTACCCACTACCTTACCCACCTTACCCACTACCATACCCACCTTACCCACTATCTTTACCACCTTACCCACTACCTTACCCACCTAATGCATAACCTTACCTACCTTATATAGTACTTAACCCGTCTTCCACACTAACTTACCTACCATTCTCAGTATTTTCCCTCGTACTATACCCACCTAACACTCTACCGCAACTACCTAACCAAGTATTCTTACTGTTTACCCCTTACACACCCTAACCAAGAAGCTAACTTGAAAGATATCCTTACTATTAACTCCTTACCAACATTACCAACTACCTTACCCACCTTACCCACTACCTTACCCACTTTACCCACTATCTTTACAACCTTACCCACTACCTCACCCACCTAATGCATAACCTTACCTACCTTATATAGTACTTAACCCGTCTTCCACACTAACTTACCTACCATTCTCAGTATTTTCCCTCGTACTACCCACCTAACACACTAACGCACCTGCGTTACCAAGTATCTTACTGTAAACCCCTTTTACACCCTAGCCTAGAAGATAATGTAAAGCATATCCTTATCATTAACCCCTTACTAACATAACCCACTACCTTACCTACCTTACCAACTAATTTACCCACCTTACCCAATAAATTATATACCATATTCCGTTCCTTACCCAGTAAAATATCCATCTCACACACTAGCTTACCTACCTTACCCAGAACCGTACTGTTTACCCCTTACACCCCCTTAACCCAGAAGCTAACTTGAAGCATATTCTCACTCTTAACCCCTTTAATACATTACCCACAATCTTACCCTTTTAGCCACTACCTTACCTACCTTACCTAGTACCTTACCCACCTTACAAACTACCTGACCTACCTTTCTTAGCACGTAAACTGGTACTCTTTACCCCTAACCATCATTTCCCACTAATTAAGCCACATTAACCACTACCTTATCTACCTTACCTAGTACCTTACCCACATTACTCACTTCCTTACCTTACTTGTCACCCAATACCAAATCTACCTTACACACTACCTTCCCTACCTTACCCAGTACCTTACTGTTTACCCTATATTCACCCTAACCCAGAAGCTCATTTGAAGCATATCCTTACTCTTAATCCCTTACAAACATTACCCACTAACTTACCAACCTTATCCAATACCTTACCTACCTTACCTAGTACCTTACTTACCTAACCCAACATACTCATTTCCTAACCAACCTTACTCAATACCATACCCAGTACTATACCTACCTTTCACACTACCTTACCTACTTAACCCAGTACCTTACTGTTAAGTAAGGTAGAGGGTCAGGTTGCTAAGGTAATGGGTAATGCTGAAAAGGGGTAAAGAGTAAGAATATGCTTCAAGTTATTTTCTGGGTTAGGGTGTGTAAGGGGTAAACAGTAAGGTTCTGGGTAAGGTAGGTGCGGTAGTGTGTAAGATGGATATATAACTGGGTAAGGAACTGAGTTAGGTAGGTAAGGTAGTGGGTAAGATGGGTAAGGTAGTTGGTAAGGTATGTGAGGTACTAAGTAAGGTAAGTAAGGTTGTGGGTAAGGTAGGTAAGGTAGTGGCTAAGGTGGGTTAGGTGGTGGGTAATGTTGCAAAGGGTTTAATATTAAGGATATGCTGCAAATTATCTTCTTTGTAAGGGTATGTATGGGGTAAACAGTAAGGTTCTGGGTAAGGTAAGTAAGGTAGCGTGTAACGACGGACTGGTACTGGGTAAGGTAGTAACTAGCGCAGGTAAGGTATTGTGTAAGGTGGATGAGGGACTAGATAAGGAAGGTTGAGATGTGGGTAAGGTTGGTCAGGTAGTGGGTATTGTTGGTAAGGGATTAAGAGAAAGGATATGTTTCATGTTTGTAAGCTTCTGGGTTACGGTGAGTAAAGGGTAAACATTAAGTTACTGGGTACTGTAGATGAGGTAGTGTTAAAGGTGGGTATAGTACTAGGGAACATACTGAAAATGGTAGGTAAGCTGGTGTGTAAGACAGGTTAGGTACTATGTTAGGTTGGTAAGGTACTGGGTAAGGTATTGGGTAAGGTGGATATGGTGGTGGGTAAGGTACTAGGTAAGGTAAGTAGGATAGTTTGTAAGGTAGGTAAGGAAGTGACTAAGGTGGTAATGTAGTGGGTAATGTTGGTAAGAGGTTAATAGTAAGGATATGTTTCAAGTAAGATTCTGGGTTAGGGTGTGTAAGATATAGACAGTAAGGCACTTGGTAAGGTAGGTAAGGTAATGTGTTAGATGGGTATGGTACAGGGTAACGTGCTGAGAAAGATAGGTTAGGCAGTGTGCAACGTGGGTAAGGTACAAGATTACCTAGGTAAGGTAGTGGGTGAGGTTGGTAAGGTAGTGGATAATGTTGGTAAGGGGTTAAACGTTAGGATATGCTTCAAATTATCATCTGGTTTAGGGTGTGTGAGTGGTAAACATTCAGGTTCTGGGTAATGTATGTAAGGTATTTTGTAACGTGTGTTTGGGGTACTTGGTAAGGTACTGAGTAAGGAAGGTAAGGTAGTGGGTAAGGTGGGTAAGGTACTTGGTAAGGTAGGTAAGGTAGTGGGTAAGGTTGGTAAGTTAGTGGGTAATGTTGGTTAGGGATTTAGAGTAAGGATATAGCTTCTCAGTTAGGGTGAGTAATGGGTAAACAGTAAGGTACTGAGTATTATGGTAGGATACGTAGTCGGAAAGGTGGGTAAGGTACAAGGTCATGTAAGTAAGGTACTAAGTAAGGTGGGTAAGGTAGTGGGTAACGTTAGAAGGCTTCTGGGTAGTTTTTGGTTTAGTGTTAAGTGTAAGGATATTCTTCAAGGTAAGGTCGGCAGCCTTATCTTTAGGTAAGCTTCACATATGCCTTTGTTAAACGCTACTGAGCAGACCAGCAGCAATTTGTGTTTTATTAACACGAAACGCCATCGTAATTATAATCTTGTATGGAAATATCGTGTTGCAATATCTCTATTGCTTTGACATTTATTTTCTGCGGGAATATTGTGTTGGATTATTTCATTCAACTTTAAAGAAATTAAAGTTAAAGTGGTGGGTAAGGTGTTTATGATACTGAGTAAGGTAAGTAAGGTAGTGGGTAAGGTTGGTTAGCTTGTGGGTAGTTTGGGTATGGTGTTTGTCTAAGGATATGCTTCAACATATGGTCGGTAAGCTTCTGTGTTAGGGATCAGGTAAGGTTACGGTTAGTGAAAAGGGTTAAGTGAGGTAGTGGGAAAAGTGGGTACGCATCTTTGTAGCCTAGTTAAGAGGTTAATAGTAAGGTAAAAGGAGAAATATGTTGATAGGAAGGGTAAGGTAGTCATTACTTGTTTAACTATGTGCTATGTACGTACTAGTTTATAATAATTTATACAATGTTTATAATAGTGTATGCTTTACATTCACCGTAACCCTAACAAGGCCACTTTACTTAGTACCTTACCTACCTTACCCAGTACCTAACCCTGACCATATATGTTTCTTGGCAGATCAATGTTCGTGTAAGTACACAGGACAACCATTTAATAATGTACAAAAATAAACTGTTTCGCTATTTAATTTTAAAATTCAATACCTTTCTCTCACTCCATTTCAGAATCAGAAAAAAATGGAAAGTAACGTTGACGATAACGAATTCGTGGTCCAAGCGGTTGAAGGTCTTCAAACTTTTGTACGGAACGAGCTGGTAAAAATGCGAACATTGGTGAACGAATTTAGAGACAGGGAGAAAGAGTATGTTGCGAGAATAGAGGCATTGGAAAGACAAAACGATAACATGCATGCTCTAGAAAAGGACAATAGAGAATTGAAAGAAGAAATTTCACAACTCAAAGCGGAGAATATACGGATATGGAGCAACATTGACTCGGGGTCGCACAAACAGTGTGCTGCAAAGATGCAGACGGCTTTTACGGCTGGATTGGCCGCAGTGATGGCGTCGGCTCAACAAGATGACTCATCGCAGTATCCTCACCATAACCTAATTTCTGCAAGTCCTGTGTGGCCTATTACTAGTACGCCAGAAGACCGAAATAAGAAGGCTACCCTCAGTTTAAGGCGCAAGTGTCCGCCATCTACAAGCCAGTAAGTAAAGCTTTTCGTTTCCATTTTTCTATTGCGGTCACATGAACTTATTCATCAAAAGTATTTTAACGTTGGCAATGATTAACCTTAACCTTGGTTTACGGATTGACGTGCCACGGGGCGGTAAAGATTTAAGGTAGTTTATAATTAATTTCTGATAAAAGACGAAGTAAAGGTTCTGATAAGGTGGTAACTGAAAATTACTTTTCATACCTTAAATGTTCGATGTCGTTAGTTAACGGGGCAGGCTAAATTTCGTCATTTCCACTGCTGTTTCTTAATATTTGTGTATTGCATTGGGGTGAAGCTCGATTTAAAATTGATATTTGTTCAAATTTTGGCATTATTGGGCATTGAATATTTAAAAGGAAAGGGTCATTAATTTTCTGTACACTTATAACTCTCTATATACATGGATTTTAAATGAAAAGAATCCTTCAAATGCGCGGAAAACAAGTGAAAAATTGCAGACTTGGTTTGATTGTGTCTGTTAATTGGCAGTTTTGCAAAAACGCAACACTGTCCACGCCCCTACATGGTTCGTACAGTCTTAAAAAGTGCTTAAATTTGAGTCCCTTTCTTAAAAAGTGCTTAAAAATGAAAAAAAGTGCTTAAAAGTCCTTGAATTTGATTACTCTCTTGAAAAGTGCTTAAAAAGTGCTTAAATATGCTGAAAATGTGCTTGAAAAATTTGAAACACAGAAAATACATTGTTTCGATATAAAATTAACAAAGTAAAAAGAAAAATGATCGCAATTTAGTATCAAAATCAAATAAAATGTTTACTCAAGGTAACAGTAAGTGGGCAAATTGCAGTTGTTTTTGAAACTAATCTGTATTTGATGAGCCTTTCTTGTATTTCTTCTATAAATTCCTTAAAAATTGTGGTCAGAAAATGTGTATTCAACAAAAAATGGCAAATAAACTACCCATCTTCGATTGAAAATTGTGTTGGTATATGTGCAACAAATGTGCTTGAAAAATGGGAAAACATGCTTAAATAGTGCTTAAAAAGTCCTTGAATTTTGGCATTGAAGATCTGTATGAACCCTGCCCTAGCACCAGCATAAGCGATATAAAATCTTCAAAACTAAATGTGTTGAGATCAATGATATCCCAAAGGAACCTCTGTTATCTAAATGTGGCTATTGATGATATACATATTTTACTTTTTTATTTATTTCTAGATTGAACACCACCTTGGAAGACCTCGAAGAAAATATCAGAGAGAGCATTAAACCGTTTTATAAGCCGGACCGGAGAGCTAGTGCTGACTTGCTAACTGAAGTACAACGGGCATTTGTAAAGTATCGGGTATCCACTATGTTGAAAAAAAAAAAAGAGGCAATATCTCCCGCACGGATTGAACAGCTAATAGCCGAGGGCGTCGAACATAGAATATGGCTCGAGGGTTTTGTGGTCGGAGAGGGCACCAGCGATTTCAATAGCTACCTCTTGAATAGAATTAGAAACGAAAAAAAAGGCACTATCCAAAAAAAAGGCAATGAAACGTCAGCACGACATGATCTCAGACTTTTTAATTTTACAGTGTGAGGATGATCAATCGACAAGTTCAAAGTGAGAGATAAGAAACAATGTGTAAATAGGGGGCAGTGCAATGATGCCTTACTTATATTAGAAAAAGGACTATCAAGGCTGTGAATATTAGGGCTATGTGCAATATGTTTACCTTAATTTCACGTTGATTTTACTTTGATTTATGTTTGTACCAATTACTTTGTAACAATTATTTCAAATCACTTTTTCCTCCACCTGTATCAAGGGGTCAGCAGGAGATGAAGGCTGTAAATATATGGGATTGTGCAATAACGCCTTACTTATTAGAAAAAGGACTATCTAGGCTGTGAATATTAGGACTATGTGCAATATGTTTACCTTAATTTCACGTTGATTTTACTTTGATTTATGTTTGTACCAATTACTTTGTAACAATTATTTCAAATCTCTTTTTCCTTCGCCAGTCTGACGGGGTCAACGTCCCGCGGAGGTGAACGTTGATAGCAACAGATCGATACCCCGTTGCTGTTGATGGCCAACAACGATCAGACGTATATTATACCTTTTATAAAAATAATAAAGAACCACTAAATTATCTATCTAGTTTTAGGGTACTATGAATTTCATGTAATTATATGCCCAATATTACATCACAAATATGTATACTTTAAGATAGATTTTAAATGTATCTCTGTTTGTCCGTTCGTGTTAGTGGGTACAAGCACAAATACATTTGACAAAATCGAGTGCGTCTAAGAAAATTGACGTTTTTCATAATTTTCATCTATGAATTATAACTTTAATTGTTAATATATTTTTAAAATGATACATCATATTGCAGGGCCATATGTATGCTTTGATATAAGAAAACACATTTAAAATATATATTTCTTTTTGTCCGTCGGTGTTAGTGTGTATGAATTATAACTTTAATGATTAATTTATTTTTATAAATAAACATCATATTGTAGGGCTATATGTGTACTTGAAGATAAAGTAATCCATTTTAATACATGTCTGTCTGTTCATTCGAGTTAGTCTGTACAAGTATATATACTTTTGACATAATTTCGCTCGGCTTACAAAATAGGCTTTTTAAATCATTTTCAAATATGAATTATGACATTAAAAATTAATATATATATATATATATATCTTTAAAAATAATGCACCATATTGTAGGACTGTCTGTGTATTAAGATAAATTAATGCACTTAAGTATATGTCTGTCTATCCGTCCGTGTTTGTCGGTAAAAGTATTTATACTTTTGAACAAATCGCGCGAGGCTTACAGAATTGGCGTTTTTCATCATTTTCGACTATCAATTATGACATTACTTGTTGAAATATATATATATTTTAAAATAATGCAACATTTTGTAGGGCATAATGCATTAAATATATGTATGTCTATCCGTCCGTGTTTGTCTGTACAAGTATATATATACCTTTGACAAAATCGCGCGGCTTACAAAATTGGCGTTTTTTTTTATCATTTTCAACTATAAATTAGGACATTAATTTTTCAAATATTTTTATAAATAGTACACCATATTGTAGGACTATATGTGTTCTTTAAGTTAAAAAAGAAATTTGAATATATGTCTGTCCGTCCGCCCGTGTTAGTGTTTAAAAGTCCATACACTTTCGGTAAAATCGCGAGAAAAAGCGCGACGACTGAATTTTCGTGCATTTTTACATATGTATTTATTGATAAATTATGACATTATTTAAGAGTGTATCTTTGTTATTTTTTTTATCTTTAATTCATATTAAGTACTTCATAACAAAAAAAATCATATTGATATATTGGTCCAATTATTGTTTAAAGTTATTTTATATAGGTGTATAAAACGGAAAAAATAGGTACGGAAAATTAGAGTAATATGTGATTTAACGTGAATAACTCACAGACGGACACACAGACGACTAATATATTTTCAAAAACTGTATGGTTTAACATAATTTAGTACTTAGAATATCTTAATCTTTATTTTTAAGCTTATTATTTTACAGATAAGTACATTTCATCAGGCTTTAGGCTTAATTACACATAGACAGACACACATGTATACATTATTTTAAGATATTCCTCTTAACGTGATGGTACACTATACAAAGATTGTTTAATTAGAAATAGAAAATGATAGTAAATTATTTTCACTGTCATTTTTGTGTCATTTTACGGCTATTTTCATGGTTCTCGGGGTATATGTAAAGATTTTCGATCCCGTACGGACGAACGGATGAAATAAATATAATAAATTATACGTGTTTTTGCTCATATATGTTCACAGTACAAGCTAAACATAAATTCATTTTTTCAATTCAGCGTTTTAAGCCACACAACAATTTTACATATACGTGTCCTGCACCGCTGATAGAAAATTGCAAATTTTGGGCGTGGGTCATAACTTCGAGTAAAAACTTGCCATAAACTCGATCTGAGAGCCCTGGTGGAACCAGGAATCGCAAGATAAGGTGTAAACCCTTGACACTTACCTTGTTTAAAATAAGCCAAAAACTTATACAAAAATGTTTATCACGTTTCCAAAATTACATTTTTTTTGCAGAAACATCCCAAGATGTTACACCAGCCAGTGTTTTATCTCAGTTACTAACTAGTTTATATACTATCACTGTTTTATCGTATTTTCTTTTCCTTTTTTGTACTAGAAATCAGAAAAAGAAAATACAAAAATACTCCCAGATAATATGAACCAATACCAGCTTATGATGTCGTAAGCTACCTTACAACTATATATAATTTTGAAAAAAAAAATAAATTAAAAACAAAAACATCCAATGATACAGACGGATTGTAAACTGATAGTTATACGGATTTAAGGGCTTATTTAGTGAAAATGATTCATGTAACGGATGTACCTTTTGATTTCAGCAGTTGCATAATTATATAAGAATAAATAATTTCATTAATTTTCTGTCTTACTTATATTACTAACTTTATTTCCCTATATGATTCAATGCAAAAATGTACTGCTATATACCAATACATTTTTCAAATGCTCATAGAAAGTGTACTGTGTATGATGGGTTAGAAAGAACAAAGAAAAAGTTTCAAACCATGCGATAACTTCAGGAAAACTAAACAAGGTAAGTGATTAAAATGATTCTTTTTATGGTTTTAAGAGAATAATTGGATTATACTTATATTCCAATGAAATTGATCAAATCCTCGCTTAAAGTCATGAAAAAACATATATGTATAATTTCGACTTCTATATAAATTTGAAAAGTGCCGTACGGCTAGACAATACAGTGTGTCCTGGCTAGTCGTACGTGACTCACGTACGGCTAGAACTTTAGGCTAGCCGTACGGGCCCGTACGGCTAGCCACTTCCTTATTAATTATTGTAATCAAACTAAGTGACACACATTCGTTCTAGGGGAAAAAAACTTATTTATTTGCTACGATATAAAATAGAATATCTAATCCAAAACCGGGAGAGACCGGACAATACACATGTGATACTATTCGTCGGTCTCTAGTAAACCCCGGTCAAAATAGACCGCGAATTACCGATAGGAGACGGTAATAGGACATTTCGGACCATGGACATTTCGGACCAGACACTTCGGACCAGATTTTGGGACACTTCGGACCATATTTCGGGACATTTCGGCCCAGATTTTTGGACATTTCGGACCATGTGTTGGACATTTCGGACCTGAGTTACACACTTCGGACCATTGTTTTGGACATTTCGGACCATGTGTTATATACTTCGGAACATTGTTTTGGACATTTCGGACCAGATTAAATATTATTTTATGAAATTAGACATCAATTAATCAATAAACTAAAGAGTAGCCAATTGAAGTTGGAAGATGGCATAGTATTCCAATACCAGAAAGAAAATGTCAATTATGTCACATACATATTGGTGATGAATTTCATTATGTACTTGAATGTAAAAATTTCATTGATGATAGAAAAAAGTTTGTTAAAGCATACTATTATAGACATCCAAATATACTGAAATACAATCAATTATTTAATAGTGAGAATAAAATTGAATTAATCAAATTATGTCAGTTTCTAGAGATAATAATGAAAAATGTTAAAGTAAGCTATAATTAATATATTTTTGTTTTTTTTTTTTTTTTTGATAAAAATGTTTAAAACAATTATAAATGCATGAACATGTTTATATATTTATGTAAATATGGTGTATGCTTGTATATACATGTATGTGTATGTGTGTAAGTATGTGTTTATGTATATATAAAATAAAATAGGTATATATATGTGTGCTAACTTGCAAGTTTATATGATATATATTTGTGTTAGGAAATTTTTGTGAGAATGAATGGTCAAGAACCTATTATATATACATATATATTTTACCTAACCTGTTAACTGTTTTTATGCTAAAATGTACTGGCATGCATGCTATAAGTTTTCTTACATTTCGTTTCGGTAAGATTTCTTGCCAAAAGCATAAGCATGTCAATTATTAACAAAAAAACAAAACACTCCTTCATTTTTGCACATGCTTTAAAATAAATAAACATCAGAAAATAGTCAGAAGAAGCAATAATGAAGAAAAATATCAATAATAATAACATATAAGTTCAATAGCAAATTACCTTTATATTTTGATCGGATAATACTTAAACTCAAAATAAAAAGCATGTCTGCAAATACATTTGCTAACGCGTTAACCATCTATTGTATAAGGCGACTAGTATCCCATTCATAATAATATCTACAAATGCATATATTTTTACTTACTTATTTTTTTCTGTACAGTTGAGAATCAACGTTAAATTTGAATTAGAAATCAAATCGGTACCACAGAGATAAGAAAAAACTCAAAAACTTCCAATTTAATGAAAACAAAACCAAGATTAACAATTAATTGTTAACACTTACGTTTCCCTTAATGACAGTAGCACTGCAACACTAGTTTTCGGCATATCCAGCTACTGCACAATTTCATAGTAAAATGTATCCAAAATCACTCGCAAACTTCAGAACACTGCTTAATTCCAGTAGAAATAAATCCATAAACACTTTCTGTGAATAACTAAAACCCCACGTGAGACCGCGTAACTTAAGGCCCGTGAAATAAGGAAATAAATAAACCCCGCAAAAAATGTGTTAAAATTCAGTCGACACAATTTCGATACATTAAACTTTACAATCAGTTTAAATCTCTTATAAAAACAAATACTGTCGTTTGCCCGATATTTTGCATGACAGGTGTCAAAAGATGATTATGTGAAATAGACATCATTTTATGTTATTTTCAACACGTGGTCAAATCAGCTGTTTATAAATATTAATTATGCTGCAGAATCATTACACTATAAACACTAAATAATTTACTTCCTACTGAACGAAAGAAGCAAAAATAAATAAACAATAGATGGTTAATCTTTTTATGTATTGTGATTGTTCTCTGTAAATGACTTGCCATGTATGTATTGCCGTTTTTACAAATGTTAATTGTTATATACCTTATGTTTGTATCATGTATGATGCACTGAGAGAAATAAAGAATTTGAATTTGAATTTGAGTATATATATTAGACACCATGGAAACGATTCTACACCTATCCCGATTTAGATGATATATATTTTGCAATAAAAATGAAGAAAATTAAGGGGAAAAAACAACAACAAAAACAAAACAAGCAATGTTTTGGTGACAAACGTTTGCAAACAATTTATTATAAAGTATATACAAAAAGACATGACGAAATATAACTTTTTTTCAGTTTGTAAGCTGTATAGTTATGAAGATGAAATCAATTTCCACATTGTGTTATATTGCACTCTGGACATCAAATTTTTGACAATTAATCCATTTGTTTGTTGTTTATTGTTGATTTAAACTGTACTTTAATCGAATTCCAATCAAACCAATCAATTTAAATATTTGTTGTCAAATTAGGTAAATATAACAATACATACTTCATTAATCGGGTGAAAGGTGACACAAACCAGTTCTTTTCAGCAATTAAAACGTGTGAAAAACTGCATTGCCAAGGATGTCGATCGTTGTTCTTTATTACCTGCCAGAACACAATTTAACTTGGTAAAAATTTACTCTAAATGTACGTAAATCAATTTCAAAACATCCTGAAATAACAAATAATCATATATAAAAAAGGGACAAAATGGTCTGTTGGAAAAAAAGTTCTGGTCCGAAGTGTCCCCATCATGGTCCGAAATTACCATCTCATGGTCCGATATGTCCCAAAATCTGGTCCGAAATGACCAAAAAATCTGGTCCGAAGTGTCTGGTCCGAAACGTCCGTGGTCCGAAATGTCCGTAATTCGAGACGGTAATAGGACATCCCTTTTAGTGGTGTTCAATTTCATCAAACGCGATGATTAAACTAGTTATTACAGCACACCGTTACAAAACCGAAATAGTGTAAACAACGACAAACGAGGAACAAACGGGTAAGATACGTCAATATTTCTAAAATACATTATACTTTCATAATGTTTTTTTCTTTCTTTCAATTTACTTCAGGAGTACTTTAGAGAGGTGCTGTTCATGCTTTAGAAAATGACTGTTAATTTTTTTTGATTATATTGCGAATTCGCCCCACTCATTGCCCGATTAAATTAATTAGGCTATATTCATCAGACTATTCTCCCCTGAACTAGTTCAACACCTTAAAGATTCATCCCACCTTATATAAATTATTTTTAATTCATTTGGCTTGTAGAAATGAAATGAAATTGGGCAAAATATATCCTCGAGTGACCAGTTTCGACGCCCTTAAGGATTGTTTTGTATGCGTCTATTCAAACCATGTGATTGTATTGTATAAAATGTTTTAACTTTTTAAAAAATCTCTACCCTTTATGAAATGGGTAAATTTAAGCTGTTTTCCAGCTATTCCTTTTCATGAACAATCCTACTTTCACTTCATCCGGGAGCGGCCATTTTTATTGAGAGTGCCCTAAAACGACGCCATTGATTGGCTAATTTAATTACACACTACAGGAGACTGTACACCATAATACTTTTACTTACGTTGTTCACCAATATCAAGAGCATAGACCTGCAAAGTATCAACAAGTGAAAAAAAGTTTATCTATTCTTTATTTCTTTCATAAATAAAGCATTATTATATGTGGTAAATGCTATTGTTGTATTTTTACAGTGGTTTGGATGGTTGCCTTAGTCTGTTTGACCTCCTCTGCTGAAAAATATAGGTTGGAAAATAGCACCTTTACTTTCTTTGTCGAACCTGCAAAAACAAAATAATACATTTAGTGGAGCAACTTATTAAAATATGGCAATTCATTCCATCCAAATAAGATAAATATATCCAATTAATTTTCAATTAACATTCAATCATCGATTAATAACCGTAAAAAAATCTACAACACGTACAGGTTGCATTAGGGTGAAAAAATGCGCCAAAAACAACACTATTGGGTAATTTTTACTGCCACGTGACCTGAGAATAAGGAAATGAGGTCAGCAGACAGGGAGGTATTTTCCAGCCGATTTTTTCAAGGAAAACATGACATAGTAAAGTGAGGATCAAAATTGCATTAGTGAAATCATACAAAAATCTCTTAAATAAGGTATAACATGCTAAATCTTACCTTTGAGGGTCTTACTTACTACATATTGTTACCTAACCAACTAGAGGAATCCCCTTTTGCTATAGCGTAGTACAGTAGTGACGTAAGCGGCCGCTTATATCAATTATGAGGCAAAATATAAATGGCGTCGAAATAGGGCAGCGTAAAAACGGGTCACTCGACGATAATATGAAACACAAGGAAGGCTGGCGTTCAATGAATAATGGACCGTAATTTCACTCATCATCATTTTACGCTATTGTTTTGTATTGTGTTTCAAATGTCAAACGTAAATAACAAGCCTTTTCTATATGTATTGTTATATTGTCCATGTATCTAAAATCGCGGTGTATATAAATTGGCGGATTTTGTTTACACTTGGATAATTTCGTAAAATATAATCGCACCTGCCGGACAATGACATACTATTTCTCGCAAAATATTTCTACATCTGTTTCGTGTTTTAAACCATCACAAATCACATAAAAACGGGCAGTTTATTGTTTATCTCCTTATAAGTAAAAAAAACATGATTTTACTTACAGTATGCCCAAATAACTACCTTATAAGTAATCCATTTTTATTAACTTAAAAAAGTTTGTCAAACAATTCCCACTTCTGAAAATTTCTTCAAGATGTGAAGGTCAATCGACCATGCTTTTTTTCCCCAAAACAAGGCTAATCAGTTTAAAGTGACTGGAATTTTTGTCATGTGAATTGATTTTTCCTACAATGACGTAATTGTAGTCGTCGGCGAATTAATATGCAGTTCCAATAAGCATGATAAGGCAGCCGTCATGACAGACGCTTATTATTTTAAGTTACTTCTAACATTAATATGAGTGTAAGTTGGTGAAACTTCTCCTGACTTGAAATTGAAAAAGGCAATTTTGTAAGCATACATTATGTGTATAATTTATTATATAACTTTATTCCACATTATTTCTCACGAATGTGCCAAATACAGCAAATATACATCAGTCGAGGATATAAAGTAGTACCCTCTTATTACTTCACAAACAATGACATGTAATATCCTAATAATTGGTCAATTATCACCTGCATAATATTCAACTCGATGCTGTTTTAAATAATTTCATTAATCAAATTTATTCTAAATTAATAAACTTCATTGATATTTGTATATGTAATTATATTCATAATGATATTTAAAGAAAAATAGAAATGGCAATTATATTTAAATATTTTTATTACATTATATCAAGGTCCGCCTCGTCTCGTGTCACAGTCCGCCCTGTCCCAAAATATGGTCCACCCTGTCCAAACATAAGGTTGGTCCTGGTACAATCCGTCCTGTCTCACGGTCCGCCCTGTCCTACGACCCGTTCAATGAACGCAACCCCCACACCACCCAGCAGCACAGAACCACCGGCAAAGAGCCTGGCAGGACCCAAACAAAAACAGGACAGGGCATAAAACAAAAACAGGACAGGGCATAAAACAAAAACAGGACAGGGCATAAAACAAAGCACGGACTGGACTATTACCTCAACAACATATAAAATGTAATAATAGAAACCAACAATTTTATTATAAGCCTACACATGTTATCTAGTGTTTTGGAAGGGGACTAGAATTGGGCAAAATAAAGTAAACAGAACAAGTGGCAAAGGGAAGATACTGACCGTAGACGAGAAAACAAGGGACACAAAAATGTCACCATAAATTAATAGTATGAAACAACAGATATACATCTATTTGAACAGGGAAGTCAGTTGAAATAATCGTTTTATGATTATTATTAGGCAATGGCTATCTGTACGGGCTCATCTTGCTAGCCAATAGTTCTAGCTGTTCGTGAGTCACATACAACTAGCTTATAAGCACTGTTAATGCTAGCAGTACGGCATTTAATTTTATCAATTACAATAGATATGTTTTTTTTGGCGTTTGACGGTTGTTTGTAAGCTGAAAAGTTGCGTTTGTTCCGTTATCAAAATACAGGCACAAAAATTAGATAAATGTTATAAAATAAGTAATTATTGTTTTATTTATACATATTATTCATTACCTTAAGCAGATTGTTATACATTGTTGATGCTTTTATTTTCTAGTAATTCCATGTATGCTAACATATATATTTTATATGAAGGCTTAAAACTATTAAAAAAAAGAAAAAGAAAAAAAATGTATTAAGATGCATATCGCCAACTGGCTGAACTTATTGTTTATAGCAAATATTAATAATATATATCTAACTTAACATTATTTGAAGAAAAATGATTAAGAACATGGTTTCATGATGATTATTGAACTTGGGTGAATCGTCACTGGACTAAATGGGGTGATTCATCACTGGACTGGGGCATTTCATTATCAGTTTTTATGTTGATTACCTAACATTTAAAATGAACAATTTCTGTTCTTAAAGTTTGATACAGAGAACATTTTATTTCTAAAAAAATATACCAAAACTACCTTTGATATTATCATTTCTTTATTTTGATAACTTAAAAGACGATTGTTTTAAAGCAGGTGTCAACACTAATTGGGTTGAATCATCACTAAAGTGGGGCAATTCATTATGGGGTGAATGGTCACTAAAGTGGGGCAATTCATTATAGGGTGAATGGTCACTACAGTGGGGCAATTCATTATAGGGTGAATCATCACTACAGTGGGGCAATTCATTATGGGGTGAATCATCACTAAAGTGGGGCAATTCATTATAGGGTGAATGGTCACTAAAGTGGGGCAATTCATTATGGGGTGAATCATCACTAAAGTGGGGCAATTCATTATGGGGTGAATCATCACTAAAGTGGGGCAATTCATTATGGGGTGAATCATCACTAAAGTGGGGCAATTCATTATGGGGTGAATCATCACTAAAGTGGGGCAATTCATTATAGGTTGAATCATCACTACAGTGGGGCAATTCATTATAGGGTGAATCATCACTAAAGTGGGGCAATTCATTATAGGGTGAATCATCACTAAAGTGGGGCAATTCATTATAGGGTGAATCATCACTAAAGTGGGGCAATTCATTATAGGGTGAATCATCACTAAAGTGGGGCAATTCATTATAGGGTGAATCATCACTAAAGTGGGGCAATTCATTATGGGGTGAATGGTCACTAAAGTTGGGCAATTCATTATAGGGTGAATCATCACTAAAGTGGGGCAATTCATTATGGGGTGAATCATCACTAAAGTGGGGCAATTCATTATAGGTTGAATCATCACTAAAGTTGGGCAATTCATTATGGGGTGAATGGTCACTAAAGTGGGGCAATTCATTATAGGCTGAATCATCACTAAAGTGGGGCAATTCATTATAGGGTGAATCATCACTAAAGTGGGGCAATTCATTATGGGGTGAATCATCACTAAAGTTGGGCAATTCATTATGGGGTGAATGGTCACTAAAGTGGGGCAATTCATTATGGGGTGAATCATCACTAAAGTGGGGCAATTCATTATGGGGTGAATGGTCACTAAAGTGGGGCAATTCATTATGGGGTGAATGGTCACTAAAGTGGGGCAATTCATTATAGGTTGAATCATCACTAAAGTGGGGCAATTCATTATAGGGTGAATCATCACTAAAGTGGGGCAATTCATTATGGGGTGAATCATCACTAAAGTTGGGCAATTCATTATAGGGTGAATCATCACTAAAGTGGGGCAATTCATTATGGGGTGAATCATCACTAAAGTGGGGCAATTCATTATGGGGTGAATGGTCACTAAAGTTGGGCAATTCATTATAGGGTGAATCATCACTAAAGTGGGGCAATTCATTATGGGGTGAATCATCACTAAAGTGGGGCAATTCATTATGGGGTGAATGGTCACTAAAGTGGGGCAATTCATTATAGGGTGAATGGTCACTACAGTGGGGCAATTCATTATAGGTTGAATCATCACTAAAGTGGGGCAATTCATTATAGGGTGAATCATCACTAAAGTGGGGCAATTCATTATAGGGTGAATGGTCACTACAGTGGGGCAATTCATTATAGGTTGAATCATCACTAAAGTGGGGCAATTCATTATAGGGTGAATCATCACTAAAGTGGGGCAATTCATTATAGGGTGAATCATCACTAAAGTGGGGCAATTCATTATGGGGTGAATCATCACTAAAGTTGGGCAATTCATTATAGGGTGAATAATCACTAAAGTGGGGCAATTCATTATAGGTTGAATCATCACTAAAGTTGGGCAATTCATTATAGGGTGAATCATCACTAAAGTGGGGCAATTCATTATAGGCTGAATCATCACTAAAGTGGGGCAATTCATTATAGGGTGAATCATCACTAAAGTTGGGCAATTCATTATAGGGTGAATCATCACTAAAGTGGGGCAATTCATTATGGGGTGAATCATCACTAAAGTGGGGCAATTCATTATGGGGTGAATCATCACTAAAGTGGGGCAATTCATTATAGGTTGAATCATAACTAAAGTTGGGCAATTCATTATGGGGTGAATGGTCACTAAAGTGGGGCAATTCATTATAGGCTGAATCATCACTAAAGTGGGGCAATTCATTATAGGGTGAATCATCACTAAAGTGGGGCAATTCATTATGGGGTGAATCATCACTAAAGTGGGGCAATTCATTATAGGGTGAATCATCACTACAGTGGGGCAATTCATTATAGGGTGAATCATCACTAAAGTGGGGCAATTCATTATGGGGTGAATCATCACTACAGTGGGGCAATTCATTATAGGGTGAATCATCACTAAAGTGGGGCAATTCATTATAGGGTGAATCATCACTAAAGTGGGGCAATTCATTATGGGTCGAATCATCACTAAAGTGGGGCAATTCATTATGGGGTGAATGGTCACTTAAAGTGGGGCAATTCATTATAGGGTGAATCATCACTAAAGTGGGGCAATTCATTATAGGGTGAATCATCACTAAAGTGGGGCAATTCATTATGGGGTGAATCATCACTAAAGTGGGGCAATTCATTATAGGTTGAATCATCACTAAAGTGGGGCAATTCATTATGGGGTGAATCATCACTAAAGTGGGGCAATTCATTATAGGTTGAATCATCACTAAAGTGGGGCAATTCATTATGGGGTGAATCATCACTACAGTGGGGCAATTCATTATAGGGTGAATCATCACTAAAGTGGGGCAATTCATTATAGGGTGAATCATCACTAAAGTGGGGCAATTCATTATGGGTCGAATCATCACTAAAGTGGGGCAATTCATTATGGGGTGAATGGTCACTAAAGTGGGGCAATTTCATTATAGGGTGAATCATCACTAAAGTGGGGCAATTCATTATAGGGTGAATCATCACTAAAGTGGGGCAATTCATTATGGGGTGAATCATCACTAAAGTGGGGCAATTCATTATAGGTTGAATCATCACTAAAGTGGGGCAATTCATTATGGGGTGAATCATCACTAAAGTGGGGCAATTCATTATAGGTTGAATCATCACTAAAGTGGGGCAATTCATTATAGGGTGAATCATCACTAAAGTGGGGCAATTCATTATGGGGTGAATCATCACTAAAGTTGGGCAATTCATTATAGGGTGAATCATCACTAAAGTGGGGCAATTCATTATGGGGTGAATCATCACTAAAGTGGGGCAATTCATTATGGGGTGAATGGTCACTAAAGTGGGGCAATTCATTATAGGGTGAATCATCACTAAAGTGGGGCAATTCATTATGGGGTGAATCATCACTAAAGTGGGGCAATTCATTATGGGGTGAATGGTCACTAAAGTGGGGCAATTCATTATAGGGTGAATGGTCACTACAGTGGGGCAATTCATTATAGGTTGAATCATCACTAAAGTGGGGCAATTCATTATAGGGTGAATCATCACTAAAGTGGGGCAATTCATTATAGGGTGAATGGTCACTACAGTGGGGCAATTCATTATAGGTTGAATCATCACTAAAGTGGGGCAATTCATTATAGGGTGAATCATCACTAAAGTGGGGCAATTCATTATAGGGTGAATCATCACTAAAGTGGGGCAATTCATTATGGGGTGAATCATCACTAAAGTGGGGCAATTCATTATAGGGTGAATCATCACTAAAGTGGGGCAATTCATTATAGGTTGAATCATCACTATAGTGGGGCAATTCATTATGGGGTGAATCATCACTAAAGTGGGGCAATTCATTATGGGGTGAATCATCACTAAAGTGGGGCAATTCATTATAGGGTGAATCATCACTAAAGTTGGGCAATTCATTATAGGGTGAATCATCACTAAAGTGGGGCAATTCATTATGGGGTGAATCATCACTAAAGTGGGGCAATTCATTATGGGGTGAATCATCACTAAAGTGGGGCAATTCATTATAGGTTGAATCATCACTAAAGTTGGGCAATTCATTATGGGGTGAATGGTCACTAAAGTGGGGCAATTCATTATAGGCTGAATCATCACTAAAGTGGGGCAATTCATTATAGGGTGAATCATCACTAAAGTGGGGCAATTCATTATGGGGTGAATCATCACTAAAGTGGGGCAATTCATTATGGGGTGAATCATCACTAAAGTGGGGCAATTCATTATGGGGTGAATGGTCACTAAAGTGGGGCAATTCATTATGGGGTGAATGGTCACTTAAGGGTGTATTTTTATCAGCTCACGGACAGTTCTCTCACAAAATTTATTTTTTTTCATTTTTTGTATAAAGGTATTATATTATTATTTTTTTAAGCATGATGCAATGTATTGGAAATGAGTGGAGGCAACTCTTCTTTTACTTTGTAAATGATTATTAAGGAAACAGTTTCAAAATGTGTTACTGTACAATATGCAGTCTAGTTGTTGGAAACATCACACATTTCTGAATGAAAATAAATGTGATTGATATACATGCAAAAAAAAATGTTCTTGAAGAAACTGCTTAAATTATTTTGAATTAATATGTTTTATCATTCTGTGGTGCACAATATTTTGTTGAAAGACATATTGTCAAGTACAACAGTTTGTCCAATATGAAATTTGCTAGAATACGTCAGTTAGCTGACACTGAGACTATGACAATAAAGTGTGAGTCAAGTCTAGTCTATCCAGTAACAGTAATTAGGGTTAACTCTATATAACATGTTTCAGATATATGACACACTATTTTTCACAGATTGCACACATTTTGGAAACATGTGCATGAAAACCCTGCATCTGAACTGATAAATTTTCTCAAAAAGCATAAAATGTCTCATTAACAATCACAGGACACAGAAGGGAGGTAATAAGGACTAAGTAAAATGAATATTTTCATTGAAAAAGTTAAGGGGGGACAACTCTTGTTGCCGTTGATAAATATTTTAGTTCAAAGAATATAATTGGTTGAATGTGCTGATGTATTAACTAAGTTGATTATGGAGTGCAGACACTTAATCATTTCATAAAAGAATGATATATATATATATATTCTTTCGTAAACCCAGCATCATTCTCGCTCGGTGGCGGATGCACAGTCTAATAACACTAAACCCAAAATATACCTGAATGATGAGGGTAGTTGATCTTAAAACAAAAATACCAATCTAGCTTAACCTTTCAATTTTTTATAGAATAGATTGATATAAACAACATTGAATTTTACGCACTGAATTTTGATTGATTTTTTTTATTGTTTCAGAAAGACAGTAATTTATTAAAGATGGCCCAACAACCACCAGCATATGGTAATATATTAATGTTCTTTTGAGCAGACTTTCTTCTGTTTACTCAGTACTTAAATAACAAAATGAAATGAGATGAACTTATGTAAATAAGTATTTAGATGAGTATTTTAGTTCTTGGACTACAGGCATATTTTACAGCAAATCACATTATTTATTGTTCTCAAATATCCTATTCTTCAATATATTTTTTTTTCATGAATTCTGCAATGCTATTTATAATACAGTGTACAAAGGGCATACTTCATTGTATACCTATGTTTATAATTCCAGGGCATAATTTTTATAACCCTAAGTTTATAACAAGAGGGGCATGATTTAATATAACACCAGGGGCATTTACAACACAAGGGGGCATGCTTTATACAACCCTTACACAGTGTTGCATCTAGGCCGCGTGATTGCGCGATTTGCGCATTTTTTATGCAGATCGCGCATTTTATTGAAGTCAGTGTGCGCCAAGTCGTGCATCTGACAATCTTTTCAACTTAATTCAGTTTATCTTCATCATATCTTAAATGCTTCAGCCATGTTTGTTTTCACTCGTGGTTGTGACTAAAATACGTACTAAATCGCATGTAGCAGCCGACTAAGTCATCTCGCGTGTGTTTTGTAGTATTCATCAATATTTTATTTTTTCTACTTACGTTTTTGAGCGTACGATAGCTGTCAAAAATGCCTGAATGTAAAATAAATGAACTCTATTCTGTATGTCATATTGTAAGGTAATGTATGTCCCCCACATTTTTTTCAAATCCCCCACATTTTTCAATTGAGTGGGGGACAATCCCCCATAATTTTGAAATTCTAGATGCAACACTGCTTACATTATGACAAGGGGGACATGACTGATATAACCTTAGTGTTATGATGCCATGGGCATAATTTAAATGACCTTAAGGTTATAATACTAAGGGAATGTATTATATAAGCCTAAGTTTATAACACTGGGGGTATGCCTTATATTACCAAAAGATTATAATACCAGGGTAATGTTTTATATTATATGAATCTTACACTGGCTGCCGGTACAGATCGGAATATCTAGCTCGAGAGTGACTGTTTACGGCGGAAACGAGGCTCTGCCGAGTTTCTGCTAAACAGTCACCCGAGAGCTAGATATTCCCGTCTGTACCGACCGCCAGTGTTTGATTCTTTTTCTTGCATATTTGGTATCAATTATTTTCAGAACAGAAATTACGAAAACGTGGTATTCTCATTACGCACTTTTTTCTTATAGTAGCGTATGAACGTACAACTTCATTCATAACAGTTAAGTGACGTCATCCTAAGAACGCAATTCATTCATAAAAGGCGCGCAGCAATGACGACTCATTTAAAGCACACAACTTGTCTTACATGGGGGGTGTAAGACAGGGTTTTCAAGCACCAGTGTAAATGGTAGATAATCCTGTCTGATATGCAAGAAAACCCTAAGTTTATTACACTGGGGGTATGCCTTATATTACCAAAAGATTATAATACTTGGGTAATGTTTTATATAACACTGCAGGTATGACTTATATTACCAAAAGATTATAATACCAGGGGAATGTATTATATAACCCTAAGTTTATAACACTGGGGGTATGCCTTATATTACCAAAAGATTATAATACTTGGGTAATGTTTTATATAACACTGCAGGTATGACTTATATTACCAAAAGATTATAATACCAGGGGAATGTATTATATAACCCTAAGTTTATAACACTGCAGGTATGACTAATATATTACCAAAAGATTATAATACCAGGGGAATGGGCAGGTATGACTTATATTACCAAAAAATTATAATACCAGGGGAATAATTTATATAACCCTAAGTTATAACACTGGGGGTATGAATTATATTACCAAAAAATTATAATACCAGGGGAATAATTTATATAACCCTAAGTTATAACACTGGGGGTATGAATTATATTACCAAAAGATTATAATACCAGGGGAATGATTTATATAACCCTAAGTTATAACACTGGGGGTATGAATTATATTACCAAAAGATTATAATACCAGGGGAATGATTTATATAACCCTAAGTTATAACACTGGGGGTATGAATTATATTACCAAAAGATTATAAAACCAGGGGAATGATTTATATAACCCTAATTTTATAACTTATATTACCAAAAGATTATAATACCAGGGGAATGGTTTATATAACCCTAAGTTTATAACACTGGGGGTATGCCTTATATTATCAGAAGATTATAATACCTGGTTAAGGTTTTATATAACCCTAAGTTTATTACACTGCAGGTATGACTTATATTACCAAAAGATTATAATACCAGGGGAATGGGCAGGTATGACTTATATTACCAAAAGATTATAATACCAGGGGAATAATTTATATAACCCTAAGTTTATAACTAATATTACCAAAAAGATTATAATACCAGGGGAATGATTTATATAACCCTAAGTTATAACACTGGGGGTATGAATTATATATTACCAAAAGATTATAATACCAGGGGAATGATTTATATAACCCTAAGTTATAACACTGGGGGTATGAATTATATTACCAAAAGATTATAATACCAGGGGAATGATTTATATAACCCTAAGTTATAACACTGGGGGTATGAATTATATTACCAAAAGATTATAATACCAGGGGAATGATTTATATAACCCTAAGTTATAACACTGGGGGTATGAATTATATTACCAAAAAATTATAATACCAGGGGAATAATTTATATAACCCTAAGTTATAACACTGGGGGTATGAATTATATTACCAAAAGATTATAATACCAGGGGAATGATTTATATAACCCTAAGTTATAACACTGGGGGTATGAATTATATTACCAAAAGATTATAATACCAGGGGAATGATTTATATAACCCTAAGTTATAACACTGGGGGTATGGATTACATGACCCAAAGATTATAGTACCAGGGCATATTATTTATATAACCCTAAGTTAATAACATTGCAGGTATAACGTATATACTAAAAGATTACATTACATATAAATGTAATACCATTGGATATGTTTTATATAACCCCGAATAATATGGGCATGATTAATATAACCCTAAGGTGTTATCAAGTTAATTTAGAAATTATCATTACTTCCATGAATTCTTCAAGTATTGTTTGAGAAGTTTTTCACTTACATAATTTATGATGTCCCACTAGAAACTGTATGATAATGTAATTCAGCTTTACTATTGTATTAATTATATCCTTAATTTGTTTTGTGTAAATTTGATAAAACAAGATTTATATGTGGTATTATTATGTCAAGGATAGTTACTGAGTTTATCATTTGGCTAATTTTAATGACAAAATTGAGTTTTTTCTAGACAGATTCAATTTTCCTTGATGGGTGAGTAAAAATTATTGACAATTCAAACTTTTGACAAAAAGCCTAAACATTATAATTATTTTCAAATGATTATCTCCTAAAATGCATATAAATATTTCCCAAAGAACATTATAACTGGTACAATTAACATGGTATGCCACTGCAATTTGAGATATGTTCTGCTGATTTTTATCAGTAAAAATGCATATAGATCTATTGTTGAAATATTTAACACGGCAGAATTAGCTCGGTGTAAACAACATTTAAAATCTGGTAAGTATAAGTATACCGTAAAATTCCTATTAAACGCCCCCGGGGCTAAACATTTTCCAAAAGGGGGCTATTATTACAACACGTTTTTTCCAAAATCCAAACATCATTTGAAATGTGTTAGTAATAACATTAAAATGTGTTGATTTTGCAGCATTTGCCTCATATATAATTTATATACCAATTACATAAATGTTTGTAATCAACTACATGTAGAATATAGGAATAACTTGCTCTCTGATTGACTTATATGGATGACAAGTGTGAAGCATCAGCGTTTGAATTAAACACGGGCAGCTGAATTTGTGTATGACAGGAAACAATTACATGTATATTTGGTTATGTTTGTGAGAGATTTTCTCTCATTTTACCAATTTTAATACAAGTTTAGTGATTTTAATGCAAGAAATCAAACCATAGCAACAAATTATTTCCACTAAAAGAGAATCCTCAGTAAACTGGACGTATTTCAGAGGCCCAAATTTTTCCATTCTATTTTCTTTGGAAACAATTCCTCATAAATGGGGTACTCAGTATTCTGGATACTGGACAAAAAATTGAATAATTAGTCATTTGTCTATCCTTACCCCTGTAAAATAGAAGAATTTGTTTTATTATTATTACATCAAAATCAACTAAAAGCCGTTGCTCATAACAACATATTTCATCAAAAACCTCTCAGTGTTATTTAAACTTCATGACCAGGTCTTTTCTATTTGTAATTGACAGGTTAATAAAATCAAACAATACATACAGTACATTAAGTTTTCTATGCTGGCAAATTTCTATAGATAAAACCACTTACAATGTGTATTATATATGTCATTTATAAACCCAGAAGTTTAAAACTTATTTTGTGTAAACATTTAAACTAAAATACACTGAATTGATAGTGCATATCTTACAAGATAAAGAACTAATGCTACCTTTTTTTTTTCCCTCCTAAAATGTTAACATATATATCCGAAAAATGTAAAAAATTTAACATACAATATTGATTGAATCATGTGACCAAGTTGAGTCATTGGACTTTTGTATTTTCATATTGTGAAATCTTATTATCAACATTTTATTTATATATTTCTATTAAATCCTGAAACAGGATTTAACTAATGCAAGTGTTCTATATATAATAATGGAAAAAGGTATGTAATAAAGATAATAATGTACAGAATGATGTGTTATCAAGGGTAAAAATTTACCTTATTTCTTCACTAGAACATGTTTTATATTGTCTGCTACATTATAGTATATACTTAACATTATTATTGACTAGACATATATATAAGCAAAGTTTTTACATTTTACATGTATGTGTATTGTAACATGGGTACTAAAGATAAAATTAAAGTCTAAAAAGTAGGGTTTTTTTTCATTTTCACACATTAAGATTTTCCTGACATGTTGATGTTTTCAATTCTACTTTCATTTCTTTGTTTAACATTTTATTGCATATAGGGTTAGGAACTTAGGATATATTAATATCTATGAAATAAAACTTGGTATATTATTATCAGCTTATATGAGCCGTGTCATGACAACACCAACATAATGGGTTTGCGACCAGCATGGATCCAGACCAGCCTGCACATCTGCGCAGTCTGATTAGGATCCATGCTGTTTGCTGTCAGTTTTTCTACTTGTTATAGAGTTGTTAGTGAACAGCATTTATCCTGGTCTGGATCCATGCTGGTCACAAACCCATTATGTTGGTTTTGTGATGACACGGCTCCTCGTTGTGAACATAGTGTTACGGTCAAGGTTACAAAACTAAATATAGAAATATTTATTCCGGACAATAACTAGACTAACTTGAGTTAGCAATTGTAAACAAATTTAGTATTTAAGCAAACTAATGAGGAAACTTTGCTTGGGATAGATTTTGACCCCCTTTGATCAAAAATGGTTAGAAAAATGGTTTTTGAATGTAACAAGTTAGGAATGATATATTGTAATTTTAAACTTGGAAAATAGCAAGTTTATGAAGAGACCTACCTTGGGATTGCTGTTGCCCCCCTCTAGGTTTAAGGTCAAGATTACTGTTACTTAAGATAGAAAAATGGTTTCCAGAAAATAACTAAGGTGAGGAATAAAATATTATGATCAAACTTAGTTTATAGCAAGCTTATGTAGTGACCCTGTTTGGGATTGCTTTTCAGACCACTTATTTTTCAAAAAAAGAAGGTGGCAGATTGGGGTTTGAATCACCTTTAATAATCTTGTAGCCATAATCCTATTTATAAGATAGGTGAAACTGATTGTAGCCATAACCCTATTAATGACATAGGTGAAACTGCCTGTAGACATAAGCCTTTTTATAATATAATTGAAACTGCTTGTAGCCATATCCCTTTTTATAACATAGGTGAAACTATTTGTAACATGGGTGATACTGCATGTAGACATTACCCTATTTATAATATAGGTGAAACTGCTTGTAGCTATTACCCTATTTATAAGATATCTGAAACTGCATGTAGCCATAACCCTATCATAATTTATGTACTACAGATGTAATGGGTTATGTAATACAGAGGTAATGGGTTATGTTATACAGATGTAATGGGTTATATACTACAGATGTAATGGGTTATGTACTACAGATGTAATGGGTTATGTAATACAGATGTAATGGGTTATGTTATACAGATGTAATGGGTTATATACTACAGATATAATGGGTTATGTACTACAGATATAATGGGTTATGTACTACAGATGTAATGAGTTATGTACTACAGATGTAATGGGTTATGTTATACAGATGTAATGGGTTATGTTATACAGATGTAATGAGTTATGTACTACAGATGTAATGAGTTTTGTACTACAGATGTAATGGGTTATGTTATACAGATATAATGGGTTATGTACTACAGATGTAATGGGTTATGTACTACAGATATAATGGGTTATGTTATACAGATGTAATAGGTTATGTACTACAGATGTAATGGGTTATGTTATACAGATGTAATGGGTTATGTTCTACAGATGTTATGGGTTAAGTTATACAGATGTAATGGGTTATGTACTACAGATGTAATGAGTTATGTTATACAGATGTAATGGGTTATGTTACACAGCTGTAGTGGGTTATGTTACACAGCTTTAATAGGTTATGCACTACAGATGTAATGGGTTATGTTATACAGATGCGTTATGTTATACAAATGTAATGGGTTATGTACTACAGATGTAATGGTTTATTTTATACAGATGTAATTATGGGTTATGTTTTACAGATGAGTTATGTTATACAAATGTAATGGGTTATGCTATACAGATGTAATGGGTTATGTAATATAGATGTAATGGCCTATGTTATACAGAAGAGTTATGTTATACAAATGTAATGCGTTATGTCATAAAGATGTAATGGGTTATGTAACACAGCTGTTATGGGTTATCTTACACAGCTGTAATGGGTTATGCACTACAGATGTAATTGGTTATGTTATACAGATGAGTTATGTTATACAAATGTAATGGGTTATGCTATACAGATGTAATGGGTTATGTTATACAGATGTAATTATTGGTTATGTTATACTGATGAGTTATGTTATACAAATGTAATGGGTTATGCTATACAGATGTAATGGGTTATGTTATACAGATGTAATTATTGGTTATGTTATACAGATGAGTTATGTTATACAAATGTAAAGGGTTATGCTATACAGATGTAATGGGTTATGTAATATAGATGTAATGGGTTATGTTATACAGAAGAGTTATGTTATACAAATGTAATGGGTTATGTAATACAGATGTGATGAGTTATGTAATACAGATGTAATGAGTTATTTAATAAAGATGAGTTATGAATAACTTTTATATTACAGGAGCACCACAACAACCAGCCTATGGTCAACCAGCATATGGCCAGCCACCACAAGGTTATGCTGGACAACCACAGTTTGGACAGGCTCCATATGGTGCACCACCAGGACAGGCTCCATATGGTGTCCCACCAGGACAGGCTCCATATGGTGCACCACCAGGACAGGCTCCATATGGTGCCCCACCAGGTTGGTATTTATGACATATATAGGAAAACACATTTAAGTTTTATTTAGTGAAACTTGGGTCTCTTCTCTAATTGAAAGATCATTATTGACTTCTCAAACAAATGTTCATCCCCCCCTCACACTCCCAATGTGGTGCTCTTGTAAAGCTTGAATATTTCAAGACAATTGGGCCTGTTATTACAAGTATTAGGTTAATACTTGGTAGATGTATTGGCTGCATTTTCATAACAAAACAATATTGCTATAAAAATATGAGGGAAAAAAACTGTTTAGAATTGTAATATAATTATATGTAATGTATTTATAGGAATGATACATGGTCAGCCAGCAGTAGGTCAGTGGATGGCCAGACCTGAGGGTATTCCAGGTTGTCCTCCTGGACTTGAATATCTCTGTCAGGTTGATCAACTCCTTGTTAAACAACAGATGGAGTTACTGGAAGGTATATTTTATATGAATAATCATTTTATTAGCTTGGGAAGGGTGTAAGTGTAAACAACTTAAGAGTTTATAAGTTTATAAGATTTATAAGTGTAAACAGCTCAGTTATTTCATTGAGTCATATCTTGGTGGTTGTTCCACCTTACCAGTTATTTCATTACCAGTTTTTCTAGATAACTAACCAATAATTACCAAACTACCAAATGACTGACCACATGATTTCTGTATCAGGGGTAAGAGACAAATGACTGACCACATGATTTCTTATCAGGAGTGAGAGACAAATGACTGACCACATGATTTCTGTATCAGGGGTCAGAGACAAATGACTGACCACATGATTTCTGTATCAGGGGTGAGAGGCAAATGACTGACCACATGATTTCTGTATCAGGGGTGAGAGGCAAATGACTGACCACATGATTTCTGTATCAGGGGTCAGAGACAAATGACTGACCACATGATTTCTGTATCAGGGGTGAGAGACAAATGACTGACCACATGATTTCTGTATCAGGGGTAAGAGACAAATGACTGACCACATGATTTCTGTATCAGGGGTAAGAGACAAATGACTTACCACATGATTTCTGTATCAGGGGTCAGAGACAAATGACTGACCACATGATTTCTGTATCAGGGGTCAGAGACAATGACTGACCACATGATTTCTGTATCATGGGTCAGAGACACATGACTGACCACATGATTTCTGTATCAGGGGTGAGAGACAAATGACTGACCACATGATTTCTGTATCAGGGGTGAGAGACAAATGACTGACCACATGATTTCTGTATCAGGGGTAAGAGACAAATGACTGACCACATGATTTCTGTATCAGGGGTAAGAGACAAATGACTGACCACATGATTTCTGTATCAGGGGTAAGAGACAAATGACTTACCACATGATTTCTGTATCAGGGGTAAGAGACAAATGACTGACCACATGATTTCTGTATCAGGGGTCAGAGACAAATGACTGACCACATGATTTCTGTATCAGGGGTCAGAGACAAATGACTGACCACATGATTTCTGTATCAGGGGTCAGAGACAAATGACTGACCACATGATTTCTGTATCAGGGGTCAGAGACAAATGACTGACCACATGATTTCTGTATCAGGGGTGAGAGACAAATGACTGACCACATGATTTCTGTATCAGGGGTGAGAGACAAATGACTGACCACATGATTTCTGTATCAGGGGTGAGAGACAAATGACTGACCACATGATTTCTGTATCAGGGGTCAGAGACAAATGACTGACCACATGATTTCTGTATCAGGGGTGAGAGACAAATGACTGACCACATGATTTCTGTATCAGGGGTGAGAGACAAATGACTGACCACATGATTTCTGTATCAGGGGTGAGAGACAAATGACTGACCACATGATTTCTGTATCAGGGGTCAGAGACAAATGACTGACCACATGATTTCTGTATCAGGGGTGAGAGACAAATGACTGACCACATGATTTCTGTATCAGGGGTGAGAGACAAATGACTGACCACATGATTTCTGTATCAGGGGTGAGAGACAAATGACTGACCACATGATTTCTGTATCAGGGGTGAGAGACAAATGACTGACCACATGATTTCTGTATCAGGGGTGAGAGACACATGACTGACCACATGATTTCTGTATCAGGGGTGAGAGACAAATGACTGACCACATGATTTCTGTATCAGGGGTGAGAGACAAATGACTGACCACATGATTTCTGTATCAGGGGTCAGAGACAAATGACTGACCACATGATTTCTGTATCAGGGGTCAGAGACAAATGACTGACCACATGATTTCTGTATCAGGGGTAAGAGACAAATGACCAGTAAATTGTGAGATTAATTGTCATTGAAGAAATTTCCCCTTGTCCGAAGATCGACTCCACAATCCCGGGATAACAAATTCCATGCTGTCTTTATTGGGCTAAACGGGTGAACAAAATGTCGCAGTATTTCTATAATTGGTCAAGTTCAATTTGGCTTCAAATCACTTGCCCCTCATAGCTGTAGGTTCCAGTCCTACCAGGCACTTGCCCCTCATAGCTGTAGGTTCCAGTCCTACCAGGCACTTGCCCCTCATAGCTGTAGGTTCCAGTCCTACCAGGCACTTGCCCCTCATAGCTGTAGGTTCCAGTCCTACCAGGCACTTGCCCCTCATAGCTGTAGGTTCCAGTCCTACCAGGCACTTGCCCCTCATAGCTGTAGGTTCCAGTCCTACCAGGCACTTGCCCCTCATAGCTGTGGGTTCCAGTCCTACCAGGCACTTGCCCCTCATAGCTGTAGTTCCAGTCCTACCAGGCAACTTGCCCTCATAGCTGTAGGTTCCAGTCCTACCAGGCACTTGCCCCTCATAGCTGTAGGTTCCAGTCCTACCAGGCACTTGCCCCTCATAGCTGTAGGTTCCAGTCCTACCAGGCACTTGCCCCTCATAGCTGTAGGTTCCAGTCCTACCAGGCACTTGCCCCTCATAGCTGTAGGTTCCAGTCCTACCAGGCACTTGCCCCTCATAGCTGTGGGTTCCAGTCCTACCAGGCACTTGCCCCTCATAGCTGTAGGTTCCAGTCCTACCAGGCACTTGCCCCTCATAGCTGTAGGTTCCAGTCCTACCAGGCACTTGCCCCTCATAGCTGTAGGTTCCAGTCCTACCAGGCACTTGCCCCTCATAGCTGTAGGTTCCAGTCCTACCAGGCACTTGCCCTCATAGCTGTAGGTTCCAGTCCTACCAGGCACTTGCCCCTCATAGCTGTAGGTTCCAGTCCTACCAGGCACTTGCCCCTCATAGCTGTAGGTTCCAGTCCTACCAGGCACTTGCCCCCTCATAGCTGTAGTTCCAGTCCTACCAGGCACTTGCCCCTCATAGCTGTAGGTTCCAGTCCTACCAGGCACTTGCCCCTATAGCTGTAGGTTCCAGTCCTACCAGGCACTTGCCCCTCATAGCTGTAGGTTCCAGTCCTACCAGGCACTTGCCCCTCATAGCTGTAGGTTCCAGTCCTACCAGACACTTGCCCCTCATAGCTGTAGGTTCCAGTCCTACCAGACACTTGCCCCTCATAGCTGTAGGTTCCAGTCCTACCAGACACTTGCCCCTCATAGCTGTAGGTTCCAGTCCTACCAGACACTTGCCCTCATAGCTGTGGGTTCCAGTCCTACCAGGCACTTTGCCCCTCATAGCTGTGGGTTCCAGTCCCTACCAGGCACTTGCCCCTCATAGCTGTAGGTTCCAGTCCTACCAGGCACTTGCCCCTCATAGCTGTGGGTTCCAGTCCTACCAGGCACTTGCCCTCATAGCTGTGGGTTCCAGTCCTACCAGGCACTTGCCCCTCATAGCTGTAGGTTCCAGTCCTACCAGGCACTTGCCCTCATAGCTGTAGGTTCCAGTCCTACCAGACACTTGCCCCTCATAGCTGTAGGTTCCAGTCCTACCAGGCACTTGCCCTCATAGCTGTAGGTTCCAGTCCTACCAGGCACTTGCCCCTCATAGCTGTAGGTTCCAGTCCTACCAGGCACTTGCCCCTCATAGCTGTAGGTTCCAGTCCTACCAGACACTTGCCCCTCATAGCTGTAGGTTCCAGTCCTACCAGGCACTTGCCAATCATAGGCTGTAGGTTCCAGTCCTACCAGGCACTTGCCCCTCATAGCTGTAGGTTCCAGTCCTACCAGACACTTGCCCCTCATAGCTGTAGGTTCCAGTCCTACCAGACACTTGCCCCTCATAGCTGTAGGTTCCAGTCCTACCAGGCACTTGCCCATCATAGCTGTAGGTTCCAGTCCTACCAGGCACTTGCCCATCATAGCTGTAGGTTCCAGTCCTACCAGGCACTTGCCAATCATAGCTGTAGGTTCCAGTCCTACCAGGCACTTGCCCCTCATAAGCTGTAGGTTCCAGTCCTACCAGACACTTGCCCCTCATAGCTGTAGGTTCCAGTCCTACCAGGCACAAATCACTTGCCCTCATAGCTGTAGGTTCCAGTCCTACCAGGCACTTGCCCCTCATAGCTGTAGGTTCCAGTCCTACCAGGCACTTGCCCCTCATAGCTGTAGGTTCCAGTCCTACCAGGCACTTGCCCCTCATAGCTGTAGGTTCCAGTCCTACCAGGCACTTGCCCCTCATAGCTGTAGGTTCCAGTACTACCAGGCACTTGCCCCTCATAGCTGTAGGTTCCAGTCCTACCAGACACTTTGGAATCATGTGAGGAAGTTATTCAGCTAGCTTACAGAACATCGTTGGTTCTACTAAGGTGCTTGTCCATGCCTGAAATAATGCATGGAGGGGCACCTGAGGTGTTTCTCCACTTTTAAAGCTGTAGAGTAGCAATTTGACTTTTACAGTGTTGGTGCAATGTAATCTACCACCCTCCAGCTCACAAAAAAATATAGTTAGTAGTTTTCTTATTGTGAACCTAAATTTAGTTCCCTAAGTGTTTTATTACTGTGAAGTCTCATAATTTAATGTAGTTAAGTATTTTCATGTTTGTGAACAGATTAATTGTCACAATGAATATTCTATTTATATAATGACATAAAGATGATATTTGTTGTTTAATGAAATGTCTGTATTTATATCTTGATATATATACTTGACATGATATTCAACAATAAAGTTTATTTTTTGATTGTCCAGTTGTATTTATGTTTTATGGATGTTTCTGATTAATAATCTATTGTATATTTATTTCCTTTCAGCTTTCACTGGGTTCGAGACGTCCAACAAATATAAAGTACAGAACAGTATGGGGCAACAGGTGTATTTTGCAGCTGAAGGTTTTATATTATTTTATAATTCTTTGTTAACAGTAGTAGTATTAATCAAGGTTCAAAAATGAGGATAAAAATCTATTTTCTGAATATTGTCTTAGTTGAGTATCAGTTATACATTTTATATACCTGTCACAGCTATATATGTTGCTTCAAAAAAACTTTTTTAAGGCCTTTCTTAAAAATATATCTGTTTGCTATTGCCGTCTGACTTGCTGAAAATAGCCAGGGTAAACACATTTTAATAGGAAAACATGCATGTAGAGTGTGATATCATAAAGGTTGATAATTCATGAGAGCATCCCATGCATAAATTAGGATGTAATTATAAAAAGTATTTACATAAAGACCAACCAGGGTAGGGATAATCCTTACGTCACACAGTTAAAACCCTCTGCAAAAGTTTGGTGAATGCATAAATAGATTGCATAAGAATGTAGCATTTGGTAACTCTCTACAAAGTTCTGGAAATTGTTTGGTCACAGTTATAGATAGGTTACACGAGAATGTAGCATTGTCTCATAATGGAACAGGATATTTATAATAGACAAATATAAATACATGAACTATTTTTTACAGAATCTGACATGTGTATGAGACAGTGCTGTGGTCCACAGAGAGGATTTACTATCCATATTACAGACAATGCTGGCCAGGTTTGTTATGTTATAGTTAATATTTACATCGTTACTTTGACTGTATTAAAACTGAAAGTAATATTAACATTGTTACTTTGACTGTATTACAACTGAAGTTAATATTTACATTGTTACTTGACTGTATTACAACTGAAGTAAATATTTACATTGTTTACTTTGACTGTATTACAACTGAAGCTAATATTTACATTGTTACTTTGAACTGTATTAAAACTGAAGTTAATATTAACATTGTTACTTTGACTGTATTACAACTGAAGTTAATATTTACATTGTTACTTTGACTGTATTACAACTGTAGTTAATATTTACATTGTTACTTGACTGTATTAAAACTGAAGTTAATATTTACATTGTTACTTTGACTGTATTAAAACTGAAGTTAATATTTACATTGTTATTTTGACTGTATTAAAACTGAAGTTAATATTTACATTGTTACTTTGACTGTATTAAAACTGAAGTTAATATTTACATTGTTACTTTGACTGTATTAAAACTGAAGTTAATATTTACATTGTTACTTGGACTGTATTAAAACTGAAGGTAATATTTACATTGTTACTTTGACTGTATTACAACTGAAGTTAATATTTACATTGTTACTTGGACTGTATTAAAACTGAAGTTAATATTTACATTGTTACTTGGACTGTATTACAACTGTAGTTAATATTTACATTGTTACTTGGACTGTATTAAAACTGTAGTTAATATTTACATTGTTACTTGGACTGTATTACAACTGAAGGAAATATTTACATTGTTACTTGGACTGTATTACAACTGAAGGAAATATTTACATTGTTACTTTGACTGTATTACAACTGTAGTTAATATTTACATTGTTACTTTGACTGTATTACAACTGTAGCTAATATTTACATTGTTTCTTGGACTGTATTACAACTGAAGGTAATTTTAACATTGTTACTTGGACTGTATTACAACTGTAGCTAATATTTACATTGTTACTTGGACTGTATTACAACTGTAGCTAATATTTACATTGTTACTTGGACTGTATTACAACTGAAGCTAATATTTACATTGTTACTTTGACTGTATTACAACTGTAGCTAATATTTACATCGTTACTTGGACTGTATTAAAACTGAAGCTAATATTTACATTGTTACTTTGACTGTATTACAACTGTAGCTAATATTTACATTGTTACTTGGACTGTATTACAACTGTAGCTAATATTTACATTGCTTACTTGGACTGTATTACAACTGTTACTTTGAGCCTAATATTTACATTGCTTAATATTTACATTGTTACTTTGACTGTATTACAACTGTAGCTAATATTTACATTTGTTACTTGGACTGTATTACAACTGTACATTTACATTGTTACTTGGACTGTATTACAACTGTAGCTAATATTTACATTGTTACTTACTTGGACTGTATTAACAACTGTAGCTAATATTTACATTGTCTACTTGGACTGTATTGGACTGTATTACAACTGTAGCTAATATTTACATTGTTACTTGGACTGTATTAAAACTGTAGCTAATATTTACATTGTTACTTGGACTGTATTACAACTGTAGTTAATATTTACATTGTTACTTGGACTGTATTACAACTGTAGCTAATATTTACATTGTTACTTGGACTGTATTAAAACTGTAGCTAATATTTACATTGTTACTTGGACTGTATTACAACTGTAGCTAATATTTACATTGTTACTTGGACTGTATTAAAACTGTAGTTAATATTTACATTGTTACTTTGACTGTATTACAACTGTAGCTAATATTTACATTGTTACTTGGACTGTATTAAAACTGAAGGTAACATTTACTTTTTATTATCAGTCATCATTGAATTTGTTAATTATTTTAATATAATAGAGATTAATTACATGAGTAAATGGTACATATTTTCAGGAAGTTATTCGTGTAACTAGAGAGTTTAAATGTTGTGTTGGTTGTCCGTGGTTTGCATGTAATGATTCCTGGGCACATGTTGTACAGATAGAAGCACCTGTTGGACAAATTGTTGGATATGTGAAACAAAGGTAAGTCAGTGTGTTGGATATGTGAAACAAAGGTAAAGTCAGTGTGTTGGATATGTGAAACAAAGGTAAAGTCAGTGTGTTGGATATGTGTAACAAAGGTAAAGTCAGTGTGTTGGATATGTGAAACAAAGGTAAAGTCAGTGTGTTGGATATGTGTTACAAAGGTAAAGTCAGTTTGTTGGATATGTGAATCAAAGGTAAAGTCTGTTTGTTGGATATGTGTAACAAAGGTAAAGTCTGTGTGTTGGATATGTGAATCAAAGGTAAAGTCAGTTTGTTGGATATGTGAATCAAAGGTAAAGTCAGTTTGTTGGATATGTGTAACAAAGGTAAAGTCAGTGTGTTGGATATATGTAACAAAGGTAAAGTCAGTGTGTTGGATATGTGAATCAAAGGTAAAGTCTGTTTGTTGGATATGTGTAACAAAGGTAAAGTCAGTGTGTTGGATATGTGAATCAAAGGTAAAGTCTGTTTGTTGGATATGTGTAACAAAGGTAAAGTCAGTGTGTTGGATATGTGAATCAAAGGTAAAGTCAGTGTGTTGGATATGTGAAACAAAGGTAAAGTCAGTTTGTTGGATATGTGAAACAAAGGTTAAAGGTCTGTTTGTTGGATATGTGTAACAAAGGTAAAGTCAGTGTGTTGGATATGTGAAACAAAGGTAAAGTCTGTTGTTGGATATGTGAAACAAAGGTAAAGTCAGTGTGTTGGATATGTGAAACAAAGTAAAGTCTGTTTGTTGGATATGTTGTAACAAAGGTAAAGTCAGTGTGTTGGATATGTGAAACAAAGGTAAAGTCAGTGTGTTGGATATGTGTAACAAAGGTAAAGTTAGTGTGTTGGATATGTGAAACAAAGGTAAAGTCAGTTTGTTGGATATGTGTAACAAAGGTAAAGTTTAGTGTGTTGGATATGTTGAAACAAAGGTAAAGTCAGTTTGTTGGATATGTGAAACAAAGGTAAAGAATATTTTCAGTTTGTTGATATGTGTAAAGTTTTGTTGGATTGTGAAACAAAAAGGTTAAGTTCTGTTTGTTGGCATATGTGAAACAAAGGTAAAGTCAGTTGTGTTGGATATGTGAAACAAAGGTAAAGTCAGTTTGTTGGATATGTGAAAACAAAGGTAAAGTCAGATATTTCAAAGGTAAAGTCTTTTGGATATGTAGTAAACAAAGGTAAAGTCAGTTTGTTTGGATATGTGAAACAAAGGGTAAAGTCAGTTTTGTTGGATATGTAAACAAAGGTAAAGTCTGTTTGTTGTATATGTGAAACAAAGGTAAAGTCAGTTTGTTGGATATGTGAAACAAAGGTAAAGTCAGTTTGTTGGATATGTGAAACAAAGGTAAAGTCAGTGTGTTGGATATGTGAAACAAAGGTAAAGTCATTTTGTTTGTATATGTGAGACAAAGGTAAAGTCAGTTTGTTGGATATGTGAATCAAAGGTAAAGTCAGTTTGTTGGATATGTGAAACAAAGGTAAAGTCTGTTTGTTGGATATGTGAAACAAAGGTAAAGTCAGTTTGTTGGATATGTGAAACAAAGGTAAAGTAAGAGTGTTGGATATGTGAAACAAAGGTAAAGTCAGTGTGTTGGATATGTGTAACAAAGGTAAAGTCAGTTTGTTGGATATGTGAAACAAAGGTAAAGTCAGTTTGTTGGATATGTGAAACAAAAATAAAGTCAGTTTGTTGAATATGTGAAACAAAGGTAAAGTCAATGTGTTGGATTTGTTAAACTTAAGTAAAGTCTGTTAAACTAAAATAAAGTCAGTTTGTTGGGTGTGGTAAACTAAGGTAATGTGAGTTTAACAAAGGTAATGTTAGTTATTTTGGATGTGTTAAACTCGGGTAGTCTGTTTGTTGGATGTATTTAACTAACTTAAAGTGTCTTCTGTGAGTTTGTTGGATGTAAACTAAGATAAGGTCAGTTAAACAAAAGAAAAGTGAGTTTGTTAGTTGTGTTTCACTAAGGTAAAGTGAGTTTAATGAATGTGTTAAACTAATTTTAATTGAGTTTATTGGATGTGTTAAACCGAGGAAAAGTGAGTTTATTTGATGAAGTCAATTTAAAAAAGGTTATGTTAGTTATTTAGGATGTTTAAACTTATGTAAAGTCTGTTTGTTGGATATGTGTTAAACTAAGGTAAAAGGGGCGTCCGTGGCAGAGTGGTTAAGGTTGTTGACTTCAAACCACTTGCCCCTCAACGCTGTGGGTTCGAATCCCTACAGGGACTTGGATTCTTTCATGTGAGGAAGCTATCCAGCTAGCTTACGGAACGTCGGTGGTTCTACTCAGGTGCCTGTTCATGCCTGACATAATGCAATGAAGGGCACCTGAGGTCTTCCTCCACCAGTAAAGCTGGAACGTCGAGATATGACCAATACTGTGTTGATGTGACGTAAACCCCCCCCCCCCCCCCAAAAAAAAAACACAAACAAACGCAAAATAAGCAATGGTAAAGTGAGATTGTTGGTTGGGTTAAACTTAGATAAAGTAAAAAATTTTTTCTCTATATATTTTTTGGATATGTTAAACATATGTATTTATGTTAGTGTCAAATGCAATTTCCAGGGTTCCCACGCTGTCCGGGAAAACGGGAAATGTCCGTGAATTTGAAAACACTAGCTCCCGGCCTTGAAAAGTCCGGGAATTAGTGTTGATACAGAAAAAAGTCCGGGAAGGTACGGGAATTAGTCTGGAAAAGGGGAGGTAAATCAAACAACCAAAATGGCGGTCTTAGCACAGTATATTGATTTCCGCATCTTGAATGTTGATGATTTTTCGATTTACAAGTGTTTTAAGAGGCCAATTTTGACATTTATGAGATTTAACATTTATTTTCTGGTTACTATGGCGGTTTTGTTTGGAAAATCTTATAAGACAGTCACAAATCGACCTCAAGTTTGCTTGATTGGCCTGTGCTCAAAGCACATGAAAAAGGTGAAAGCTCACAGGTATGGTTGTTTCCTTGGGCAATGTTTTTTATCCTAATTGCTCCCAACCATGCTAAAAGCCAAAGGTATATCAATATAAAATTAACAACAGTATTACATACAGGGCGTCCATTAATGGAAGTTTGGGAGTCATTTACTCCCTGATTTTGGTTTGTGACTTCTTTAAGTTCTACTTTTCCTTCTTTACCTATATAATGTGACTTCCAATATCAGAGATTTTGCAGTGTCTGACTTCCAAATTTTGGAACTTTGTGGAAGCCCTGATTACATACATGAACTATTGTAAAGGCAGAGCACAGCCAATTGGCCACACGGGTAGCACGAAATACCAAAGTATAGCCAATATATACTAAAAATAATGTGTTGTACTAATAAAATTGTGTTTTAATCATGAATACAATATACAATTTCACTAAGATGTAATCAAACATACCTAAATATACATTTTTGAACACCGCCCCCCTCCCGTAGCACTGACTTAAGCAGAATACAACATTTAAACATTAAAGTTGTGAAATTTTGAATGTGGAATCACCTGCAGGCAGTTTTCATAATTATACCATTCAGTGTGACATGCTTTTGCCATTCTTTGAAGCCTTTAAGTGGACTGAGGTCAAATGTGTGGTAACTTATTTAATAAGTACTATGAATATCTGGTCAAAATGTGATCCCTTGAAAGCATTAAAAACAGCAAAATTACATGAAAATGGCACACAACCTGCAAAAACAGTTGCTGTCACAAAGTACATTTCATTATTTATAGACACTGAATGTATTTCTTAGATAGAGTTAGATTTATGTCATGAACTATATGTATTATATTGGTGTTGCTAAACATTACCATGAGCATATTCAAAGGACAAAAAAATCAAATAGCTTGAAATTTTATCTTCTAAAAAGTCCTTAAAAAATCAAAAAAGGTCCTTGATAAGTCCTGGAAAAGTCCTTAAATTTTCAAAATATCTAAGAGTGGGAACCCTGAATTTCACATGTATATTAATATTGTCATAGAAATGTACTTTTGAAAGACTACACACATTATTAATAGTATATAGCATGACAAATATTTTGTTTCTAGAAAGAAAATAAAAGGATACCATGTAACAATTTATTTTGGCAAATCTTTCAAAGCAATATGAAATGAAGCACTGCTGAATTATGTTTATAAATTGTCAATAATAAATATAATAAATGTATATATAAAAAATGAGTAATTTAATGAACATAGAAATGTTTTGTGGAACAGGTTAAAGTATAGTCATAGTAGACCTGGTATATCATTGAGCACATATTTTATAATGTATTGCTTTTGTATTATTTAGACAAAGCTGTATTGAACCACATTACATTTTATGTAGACCTGGTATGTAATTGAGCACATACTTTATAATGTATTGTTTTTGTATTATTTAGACAAAGCTGTATTGAACCACATTACATTATTTGTAACGCTGAACATGAAGAGGTGTTTTCTATGACAGGACCTTGTTGCATTATACAAGGACCATGTTGTACCTGGGACCAAGATTTCATTGTAAGTACCTAAAATATAATAGCATGTAGTATTATGTCACTGTTTATCTGTCCATCTGTCTGTCAGTAGGCAAGTTCCTGTCTCATTTTTAGCTCGACTATACAAAGTATATGGAGAGCTGTCCTACTCGCCCCGGTGTCGGCGTCAGCGTCCAGATTTCAGATTAAAGTTTTGGTGCAGTAAAATATTTTTCACTATAACTTTGTCATTTCTTAAAGGGAAAGACAAGGTTAGAATAAAAACTTGATTTCAGAAAAAGAATACTATAAAAAATAAATCTGCAAATTTTCTGCCGCCAAATAATAATATTAAGCGAATGATAACAAAATTTAAATCTCTAAATCACCGATTTCTACAAATCAGTCGGCGCGGCCATGTTTATGTATTGGCCGTATAAAAACAGGTGCGCGTGGTGTCAATTCCCCACATCTTTAGATTTATGATAAATCTAGTAGAATCGTAGCGAAATATTGATATAATAAAGTATTGACCAGACAAATTAATTTTCACAGGAGGTGTAATTTGCATAATTTATTGACACAATTGCTGGTTCTTACTACTTATGTCTAATACTGTGCATTGTCCATTTTAATTGTACCTAATTTGCACCAAATGTTCCTGTCACACTGTGTACTAACGATTTTTATTGCTCCTTGTATGCCTCTGTGCCGACAGACCTTTTGATCATGCACAATGTTGCCCTGATTGGTTAATCACCCTTGTCAAATATTCTAATGACGAAATAGTCATCTATTTTTTACGCTTTATCAGTGAACTGAATGACCTTAGGGGAAATTAAGTGTTATACTGTAAATTACAGCATTTCATAAAATAGCAACACATTTTTTTTTCAGTTACCAATACTCATTTTAAATATTAAGTAGATTTATGATGTTTTGTTTTAATAAATTAAATTTACGGTAGTAGAAATGCGTATCTGTGTGGGAAAGGGATTGGGTAAGTAGATAACAAATTTATCTCCCCTTGAACTTAGAATTTTCCTTAAAAAATACTAATTTTTACTGTTACTTCTTTATTTCTTAAGGGATCAACCTCATACTTCAAATATATGTACCTTATCATCATCCCCATCTTATGTGACAAGGTTCATAACCTTAGTACCAATATTTTCAGATTTATCTCCCCTTGAACTTAGATTTTTTTACTAGAAAAATGTTATTTTTTACTATAACTTTTTTAGTTTTAAAGGTATCTACCTCAAACTTCAAATACTTATCCTTATCATCAATTACATTTTATGTGACAATGTTCATAACTCTTGAAGCAATTTTTACACATTTATCTCTCTTTGAACTTAGGATTTTCTTTAAGAAATATTATAACTTCTTTACTTTTTAATGTATCTACTTCAAACTTCAAATATATATTTCTTATCATTACACACATGTTGTGTGACAAGGTTCATAACTCTAGCGTGACTATTTCTATAATTATTTCCCTTGATCTTGGAATTTATGTTAAGAAATGTTATTTTTTATCTATATCTTAATACATAATTGTACATAATTGATTTTTCTTTCATAGTTTTGTCCTCCTTACTGCGCCCGGTATTTTATTAGTCGAGCTTGGCTGTCTCCTGTGACAGCTCTTGTTCAGCCTGTTAAGGGTTCAAGTAATACTTGGGTCAATTGACATGTACATGTAGTGTCAAGGTTTAAGTTGTCTTACTACAAGCTTGAGGTCAAAGCTGCAGGCTAACAATTTCTTAGTTATTCTCTATCTTTTGAATAGTAAAAGGAAAGTATTATATCCCGACAAACATAGTTTTTGGGGGTTATATGGAAATCACTTTGTCCCGTCCTGTCCCATCTCAGGTACCAGTAGACATATTGATTTGAAATAAAGCAATATCAAAATCCGACTGTCTTCGTCAAGTTTTCTAGTTTGACATTATTACATAGAAAATATCCCTAAAAGTTTACCAAAATGGCTATAGCTTTATTGTTTACTAATGAATTGTATTCATACTTGGGCATAACAATCCTTTGGAATGTTCCTTCTAGTTGACCAGACTGACTTTTACCTTGAGTCCAAAATAACCTTGACCTTCAATTTTGATTATTGAATTTTGCTAATTTGTTGCTGTAAATGGCTAGAAATGTGTTATGTAAAAGATGGATTGATTGTCTTCATATTTAGACACAACATCTAATAGGACAATACCTTTATGAAAATTAAACTGACATTGACCTAGACTTTTAAATGACTTGATCTTGAAGGTGTAGTTATTGTATTCTCACTGTTTCTGCTATGATTGGCTGTACAACTTTATTGTTAGTATAAATTATGGAAATTATTAATACTTGGACAAACATGACATATCAATTCAAAATTACAATGCATTTGTGTGTGTGTGTCAAGTTTAATAACTCTGACAGTTTTAGTTTGATAAAATTGTGCGTCTTTATCTTATATCCCAAAAATATACAAAGTAGCTATAGCTGAGTTATTTATGAAAGAATTGTCCTCATTCTTGGACACAGCAGTCCTTGAGGATAGACCTTTAAGTTGATGAGTCTTACATTGATCTTGACTCATCAATGACCTTGACTTTAAAGGTCAAATCACTGTTGATTTTTTTTTGCTGTAACTGGCTATAACTTGATTATAATGTGGCCGGTCCCATCTCAGGGACCAGTAGAAAAATGATGCAGTCTTTAATAGTACTTTTGACCCTCAGCAATGAATTCTTAAGAAAGTATATCTATATATGAATGTTTAAAAAAAAGCAAAACAGGCAGCAAATATACAGCTTTTTACTGTATACAAGTAAGAAAAATCTGAGTAGAGATATTCACTTGAACTTGAAATATCAATGAAAATTGTGATGATGTGATTTGATGATGTCATAAAGAAGAATACATGATGTAAAGTGGCAAAATTAGTCAAAATGATATACAACCACAAAAAGACCTAAATAGAATTAGGGCTTGTTTTGCAGGTACGAAACAATTGCATTTCACTAATGAACACCTGTTGTTATGTTTTCAATTGTTGACATGCCACTCATGAAAAAATTGCTCTTGTGTTCATTATGTAAAATACATGTATATTTCCATCTTACATGCAAAACAAACATTTTCAAAATTTAATATCCTCAATTGATATACATGTATTTTGTGAATAGGATAATAGTATAAATATCGTGTCATGTGAGGATGATAGTACATGTATATGATTTTTACCCCTGTAAATTTATGTGCACATCTGCTAACAACTTGGTAAATATTAACTTTCTCTGGTTAACACTCATAGTGGCTATATGTGGACTTTCAAAAGACATTGCTTATGGTTGCTTTATGTGGACTGAACATGGTTGCTATATGTGGACTTAAGCGGTTGCTCTAATACTGCGAATTCACATATATTCGTGGGCATAAAATTTGGTGGTTTTGTCAAAACGGACCTTTTGGTGGGTTATTAAATTCGTGGATTTTCATTTTCTTGTAAAAAAAAAATATAACCTAATGTAAAGTTATCTTACAATTAATCGTCACGCATTTTTACTTACCACATGAACATATCTTTATGTATCACACAGCGCTTGTCAATAATCTAATCCTTGCCTCTAGGCATAACATAAAGATAACAGTTACTGCCGATAATTGACCGCAATTAACACATCTAGATGACATGATATGCAGCTCCATTGTACACACTGCCCCTGTGATTCGCCGATGTAAACATTGCATAATTTATACGACCCCTGACACGTTTTAACCAGCGAGTTTAAATAGTTTACACCCTGAATCAGTCTTACTTTGTTTGACAGTAACTACACGCAACATCACATCGACTGTGTTAATTAACATGCATATAAATTAAAGTGAGTAAATAAAACAAGATTGTGCAGATATATTAAGAAGTCAGCAGCGTATTTGATGTTTACGATCAAAGGATGTACAATTCATCCGTTTTAGTTAGTGATTGTTTATTATTTTTAGCTCGACTATTCGATAAGAATAAGTAGAGCTATTGCAGTCACCCGAGCGTCGGCGTCGGCGTAACCACTTATGTTAAAGTTTTTGTAATAGTTCAAATATTTTCAAAGTCCATTGACATATGGCTTTGAAACTTTGCACACTTGTTCACCATCATGACCCCAACCTGTAGACAGGAGGAGGTAACTCTATCAAGCATTTTGACAGAATTATGCCCCTTTTTCGACTTAGAATTTACGTTAAAGTTTTTGTTAATAGTTCAAATATTTTCAAAGTCCATTGACATATGGCTTTGAAACTTTGCACACTTGTTCACCATCATGACCCCAACCTGTAGACAGGAGGAGGTAACTCTATCAAGCATTTTGACAGAATTATGCCCCTTTTTCGACTTAGAATTTACGTTAAAGTTTTTGTAATAGTTCAAATATTTTCAAAGTCCATTGACATATGGCTTTGAAACTTTGCACACTTGTTCACCATCATGACCCCAACCCGAAGACAGGAGGAGGTAACTCTATCAAGCATTTTGACAGAATTATGCCCCTTTTTCGACTTAGAATTTACGTTAAAGTTTTTGTAATAGTTCAAATATTTTCAAAGTCCATTGACATATGGCTTTGAAACTTTGCACACTTGTTCACCATCATGACCCCAACCTGAAGACAGGAGGAGGTAACTGTATCAAGCATTTTGACAGAATTATGCCCTTTTTTCGACTTAGAATTTACGTTAAAGTTTTTGTAATAGTTTCAAATATTTTCAAAGTCCATTGACATATGGCTTTGAAACTTTGCACACTTGTTCAACATCATGACCCCAACCTGTAGACAGCAGGAGGTAACTCTATTAAGCATTTTGACAGAATTATGCCCTTTTTCGACTTAGAATTTACGTTAAAGTTTTTTGTAATAGTTCAAATATTTTCAAAGTCCATTGACATATGGCTTTGAAACTTTGCACGCTTGTTCAACATCATGACCCCAACCTGTAAACAGGAGGAGGTAACTCTATCAAGCATTTTGACAGAATTATGCCCCTTTTTCGACTTAGAATTTACGTTAAAGTTTTTGTAATAGTTCAAATATTTTCAAAGTCCATTGACATATGGCATTGAAACTTTGCACACTTGTTCACCATCATGACCCCAACCTGTAAACAGGAGGAGGTAACTGTATCAGGCATTTTTTTTACTATCAAGCACTAAGAATAGTCGAGCATGCTGTCCTACCGACAGCTCTTGTTTATGTACTTAACTTACGACATTAATATCAAAGATTTCTTTGATTCTATTTACAATTAATAAGAGCAAACTGACAATTTATATTAGCGCTAATTATTGCACTGGTTTCCCATTTTTAATTGATTATGTCAAGTTTTCTGAATAACACAATCAAGTAGCCTACAACAATTAAGCAGTCTCAGTTATGTGTATATACGACCAAATTCAGTTTGCTTTTAAGTTTCTAAAATATTGCAAACCTAAACTATTTATAGATTTAATCTGTCACTAACCTGATCATAGGTATACCATCATAACACAGTAATCGACCGGAAAAGCTGCGACGCATGTATGGAACAGAAACATGATCAGAAGTAATTGTTGGGATAAAATTTCGTCGGATCTTAAATTCGTGGATCACGAAAAGCGCGAAAATTCGTGCCCCACGAATAATAATGATTTTACAGTATTATATGGACTTAAGATGGTTGCGATATATGGACTTTAGATAGACACCACTAATGGCTGCTGCGCCTGATATGTCAATAAATGAATAGTAGAATTTACAGTCAACATACATGTATGTAGAATAATGTTTAATTAGTGAATTTGTCAATAGCATGAAACTTACATTTCCATAACATACCCTCACTTGTGTTACTTTTTATGATAGGTGAATTCTAAAGATGGCCAGACAGAAGTTGGAAAGATCAGCAAACAGTGGAGTGGTTTACTGAGGGAATATTTCACTGATGCTGACAACTTTGGTATCTCATGTAAGAAACTTGATCTTTACTTTATAATTTCAACATTCTTTCCTTATGACATTTCCTTTTCCCAGTTTATATTTTCATAATGAGATATTAATATTAGATTGAAAGTGAGATAATAGGTTTAGATTGATGTTGAGATATCTAGTTTAGATTGAAAGTGAAATAATAAGATTATTTTGAAAGTGAGATATATGGTTTACATTGATAGTTATATATTAAGATTATATTGAAAGTGAGCTATTAAGTTTTGATTGACTGTGAGATATTAGGTTTATACTGATAGTGAGATATTATGATTATATTGAAAGTGAGATATTAGGTGTATACTGATAGTGAGATATTAAGATTATATTGAAAGTGAGATATAAAGTGTATACTGATAGTGAGATATTAAGATTATATTGATAGTGAGATATTAGGTGTGTATTGATAGTGAGATATTAAGATTATATTGATAGTGAGATATTAGGTGTGTATTGATAGTGAGATATTAAGATTATATTCAGGGCTCATCCTGGGGGGAAATTTTAGGGAGAAGTGACGACCTCGCGAAAATTAGGGAGAAGGGAAACAACCCAATGTGTATGCATTAACATGCATGGCTATACATCCTTTAATTATAATATAAACACAATTAACATCACTTATAATATTTCTCCAGTTTATTAATTAATAGAAGATTAATTAATAGTAGTATTAATTAAAAGTAGATTAATTATTTAGTAGTAGATCAGGCAATGGCATCTAAATGTTTTGAGCTGCATATATGAATATAAAAAATTATTTTTGATATCTATTGATCAACTATTTATAAGCTTTCTCTAAATATGTGTTTATATATTTTCATGTACATTTGTTGATAATAATGTGTAAGAAAAGTTATGATTAAATCAATTTCATATTTTTTACTTTACTTTCTTCACCTTTAAAAGTAGATGAAGTGACATTGGATATTGATTAATAATATCTGTTCTATTATGTTCTGGTAACAGAAATTTCTCTCACAGTCCTAAATGTTGTAATGTCAGATTTATATGCATATAATTATGCTTATAAAACAATTTTCAAACATCAAAGAATATGTAAAATATGTACTGCAAACATTTGTGCACATTATATTTGATCACTAAAATTACATACATTCATTTCTTATTGAAAAATTTGACTGAGAAATTGTAGAAAATTAATTTCTAATTACCTCCCTTTATTTTCATGAAATGTTAAATTCGGTAATATCTTTATAAATAATGCTTTTTAAAATTTACAATATTGATAAATCTTAATCTGAGCGTCATATTTACGAATTTATTTTGAAACAATAAGAACACTTCTTTCCAGACAAATGTTGTTGTTATATGCACGTTACATGATATACGACCGATATGTCTAGTTAAGCCGGGATGTATTGCCCACGTGCGTAAACTGTGTCAAATTTGGCATTTCTACAAAGAGAACAATGCCAAACACCCCTACTGTCTACAACATACCAATCGCAAGATAATCTTAGATTTTTGCGAATTGGCTTTCTTAAATTTTCGCGTAGGTGTAACTATCAGAATCAGTAACTTTCTTACTGCTCGGTTTCGGCATTTCGCCTTGTAGCCATGACGTGAGCGACATAACAATTTTACAGTAAAAATTGATGTTAACAGACTGAAATCATTCAAAACTATGATTAAGTTTTTAATCTGGTCGCTGATCATTAATGAAATTGATTATTTTTAATTGACTAACAGTTTTGTGATAGCCGTGAAAAATCCATTGCACATCGCCTTTACTCGGGTTAAAAACCCACCATCGAAGTGCATCGTGTATATCAATTAGGGAAGATTGCACTTGTTTAGATAATCGGGGAAAAAACAATTTATAATTATCGCCAAATCCCGTATTAAACTCGCAAAACTATCACACAATTATACCGTTTCGGGCCGATGCTCTCATTATTTACTGTTTAGAGTAGGCGGTCTATCGCTTCGCTTACAGGTAGAAGGGTAGTATAAAGCGACGCTCTGATTGGATAATGATAATTAGCGGTCGTCATATGGGCGGATACAATCTCTGCTCTTTACATCGCTAAGTAATTACTATTTGGGAATTAAGATTTTATCGGCGATGTTGACTTCTCTTTGATCAATCGGAAGAGCGAAATTGGAATATACACGGCGAAGTTTTCGCCTGAATCGCCCTTCCGGATGAGCCCTGATATTGATAGTGAGATATTAGGTGTGTATTGATAGTGAGATATTATGATTATATTGATAGTGAGATATTAGGTGTGTATTGATAGTGAGATATTAAGATTATATTGATAGTGAGATATTAGGTGTGTATTGATAGTGAGATATTAAGATTATATTGGTAGTGAAATATTAGGTTTAGATTGATAGTGAGATATTAGGTTTAGATTGATAGTAAGATATTATGATTATATTGATAGTGAGATATTATGATTATATTGATAGTGAGAGTAAATATTAAACTATTTGTGGTTTATGTTTTGTTATCAACTTTGATAATATCTGGTATTGATGATTAATTTCAGTTCCGATGGATCTTGATGTCAAGTTGAAGGCAGTTATGTTAGGAGCTGTTTTCCTTATTGTAAGTTTCATTGTTTAGTGAATAATACAAGATACAAGAAAATTAAACCTATTTGACAGAAATGTTACTGATAATGAGGCAGAACCCAGGTTCGAACTTTCTCAGATCAAAATTGGCCCATCCCGGGGGTCCCTTGATCTGTATAGGCTTTATATAGGAAAACACATTTAGTTAGCATGTAGCATTTGCTTACAAAATTACCCCACTCAGGGAAAAAAAGGGTAAAATTAATTTTCCTTAAATGTATATAGTAAAGACTTAAAAAATCTTCTTTTAAAAACCCCAAAGAGCTAGAGCTGAGATATTAATCTTGAAATAACTTCTAGTGAGTGTCTACCAAGTTTGTTCAAATAAAAGCCCTGGGGTCAAAATTGGCCCTGCCCGGGTAGGTTCATTGATTTTCCCTTATTTATATAGTAAAAACTTCCCTAATGTATATAGTAAAAACTTAAAAAATCTTCTTATAAAAAACCCAAAAGACATAGAGCTTAGATATTTAACATGAAACATTTTCTAGTGAGTGTCTACCAAGTTTGTTCAAATACATGTAAAAGCCCTTGGGTCAAAATTGGCCCCGGCTGGGGGCCATTGATTTTCCTTATATTTTTGTATTATAAACTTAAAAAATCTTCTATTTAAAAAGAAAAGAGCTAGAGCTTAGATATTTAGCATTAAACATCTTCTAGTGGGTGTCTCCCATGTTTGTTAAAATGAAAGCCCTGGGCCCTGCCCGAGTGGGTCATTGATTTTCTTAATAGCAACAGCAACCAGTAATGTTTTTACACATGCACTATTTCAGATAAAAATATGAACTTTGTGATATCAGTTTAAAAGTTAGATTTTATTTCTGCTTTTGTTTATAGTTTAACATTCAAATTTTTGAATTTTTTGTTAAATTGTCATAATGTACAGATTTAATTTACACGTAGACAAAACAAGACTTACTGCCAAACAAACATATTGAATAATTTAGATGTGACCTGGACCTTAATTTGACCTTGACTGTCATGGTGAAATTAATGAAATTCTCTTGTTTTTTCTGTAACTTCTTTTTCTGTAACTGTCTCAAACTTGGTCATGTATAAATGAATTAATTTAAATCTATACACAACATTTTTGAGGCCAGGACCTTGATGTATATTAAACTCAAATTAACCTTGACTCATGTATGACCTTGACCTTGAATGTCAAATTATTTCATTTTCACTGGTTATCACCACAAGTGGCTTTAAATTGTTAATTTATCAATGGATTATTTTCATACTTGGACAAAACAACCTTTTATATTACAGGACTTTATGTATTTCGAGCAGAATCAACAAAACAACAATAACAGAGGATACATGTAAACATGTCTATAACATACAGTGATAGAGGAAACATGTAAACATGTTTATAACATACAATGATAGAGTATACATGTAAACTTGTCTATAACATACAGTGATATAAGAACATCACAAGAGAAAATATAGAGAAGAAAGTTTATGGACATATAATATCTATATACATTATAACTTTTGACATAACTTTTAGCATATTGTTGATAACTTGACTTGATATTTCATTTTGAAATAAACAAATCATTCATATTTTATATATGGTATCATTTAACTACTAGTTGATTTTAGCAAACATTATGTGTTAAGTAACAAACATTTTAATACTATATGTGAAACTATTTAATTACTATGAAGAATTATGTTCATTTTAGCAAACATTTGTTTTTGTTTTAATTGAGGATATATAACATTTATTTTTGTAATGAGGATATATCTGAAATCCATTGAAGAAGTGGGTGCAATAATATAAACCAAGAGTACACAAAAACGTTCTTTTTATTGGAGCATTTTTATTTGATCTCTTATGTTTTAAATGATATAAATAATTACTTTATATTTATAAATGTTGATAAACCATGACTTGAAATGAGAAAGTCTGCCAGGAATGCATGAAATTACGGTCAGTGTCTCAAGTTTTTATCACCAAAATGCCTTTTCTTTTACTGTAGACTAGATTTTAGTGTTTAAAACATGTCTGTTAGTTAAAGGGGTTCAAAGTATGATGTAAATGTAGTTGTTGTCTTGTAGATATGTTTTAAGTCACAAATTTTATCAAAAAATTAGCCTTGTATATGGATTTCTTTGTTCATAAAATACGTTATTTATGTTGCAAGTATAGGTTAGAGTGCATATTGGGTGTTCTTCGTAAATAAGAAAGCTAAAAAGGAGCGGAGCTTGCGAAGCGACTGTAGCTTTCTTATTTACGAAGAACATCCAATATGCACTCTAACCGGCTTAGTGCTCCGCCCATTTTTTTCCGCCTAACACACTGCGTGACGTCACACGATAGCCTAAATGTGTATAACCATATTTGGAAGAGGTAGCAGTACACATTTTCGGGTCACGTGTTTTGCATAGTTTATTCCCGCATTCTGTCTAGGTAAATCAGACAATATCACGGTGCATATCCATATCGGTTCCCTCTTTGCGAAATATTCTCAAACGGTACCCTCTTTGAACATACACAGGTCATTCTCTGCTAAAAACAAACCAGCGATGGATAACAATGCAGTAAAAATTTATTGTAATAAGGAAAGGAGGTATGACATGTAGAAAAGATGTATACCACGGAACACTAGAATGTTTTTTTAATGTGCTGATTTGTCATGTGCCCGATTTTCATGTACTGCAACTTCACAATAAGCTGCAAAAAGTCGACATGTCTTGCCTCGCCCGTCACCTCGACATATTTTTCGGGCTGAAATGAACCTGTAGCTTGATTATATATGCATCATACATATTAATTATGTTCATATACATATCATCTTCGGACAAATGGCAGTATATTGTCAAAAATAAATGTAAAATTAATAAAAACACCCTACTTTCGGTCTTGCGGCGGCACGGGCTGTAATATTTACATAAAAAGTTAGAAATATTACAAACATACTATGTTGGAATAAGTGAACTTTTTATTTGGAAATTATAAAATGATAATGGTTCCGTAAGTAATAAAACATTTTTACTGTAATTTTGCCTGTTTTCATTTCAATGAACCTCTTTTTTTAATTCTATGCGGTAGTGACGATATACATGTGCGTGTACGGAAAAAAAATGATGCATAAATATTGATTAGTAGGAGTAAACTTCATGATCTCTGCACATGCGTATATTTCACTTTAGCGCTCTTCGAAACTAAGCTCCGCCCACTTGCTTTTTATAATATAAAACGTCCAGTTTATATAAAATCTGTTCTATTAAGATTTGAAACCTGAAAATTTGAAAAATCCTCTTCGGTGATTGGCTTAAAAAAATTGGCGAGCACTAAGTTTTAATAGTACAGTTTTATTGTCTCTTTATTAATAATTGTATATATACATGTACTAGTAAACGTATAAATATAGAATATTATCACTGTCATAACAAAAGATAATTTCATTTCAACCACCAAAATCCATATGGTATATATTATACATTTTTTATGATGAAGAATACCCGAAAGAGAATTCAGATTTATATTAAAAGTTTTGTTAGTATAATGATTAACCTACCAGCATTATAGCAGTGTGTATATTTTGTTTACTCCACCATGATTTTATTATTTAATGTTCTACATTTACTAGTATTAGGCTCTTTACACGAGATCTGTTTTTCTACTTTAAGTGTCTTATTGCAATTTTTATTTATTAGAATATATATGTATATAAATGTCAAGTTATTGCAAGATGTGACTGTTTTTAAAATGGATTGAGAGATTCTACAGGTATTCCCTCATATATTACACATGATCTAGTAGAGTTAGTAATGTCTTGTACTAGGTTATAAGATGAGATGTATAGTAAGATATTCAGATTTTTATACATGGGTACTAGGAATATAAAACTTAAAAGACAATAGTAATAGTTTATAAAGGTGTGATATATGTTATATGATCTTATGATAAATTGATATATGTTTTATGATCTAATGATGGTTAAATGTTACTTTTATCATTCCCACTACCCATATTGCCTTATATGTGTACATTTATAAAATAAATAACTCCAGTTTTTCTGTGGGATATATTGTTGGGATATGTTTATAAAGTGTCATGGTGAAGACAAATGTTTGTGACAGTGTTAAACGTCATAATAAACTACCAGTATAATTATTTTTGTTTGAATTACCTTGTAACTCTAGTTAGGATGCACTAACAAAAGGCTCAGAAAAGGATGTTAGGAATTTTAGTATTTGAACTTTACTCATTACAAAAATATTAGAGTGAAATATTTAACATTAGTGTTATTTTGTAGAGAGGGACACTAACTTTGGTCAGACTTGAACTGTATTTTCATTGTTACAAACTAAAGAATATAATCTCTCCTTTTTAACAGCTTTTATTTTTAAAACATAATTATCAATTATTTGAGATTTTTGTAAATGCACACCTGACAAAAGATGTTGAAAAATGGAATTTATCAGAGTTTTATTTCTAATGTAACATTTTATATTATTTTGCAATTTTACACATTTTAACTTTGCCTTTCTTTCAAGATTGTAGATAATTAGAATTAAAATATTGTACCCTTAAATATTTTTAACATCTTGAGTTGATGTTTCCAGTCATTTAGGATATTTATTTTCAAAACTTTGGCCTATTTTGGAAAGTTTATAACGTAGTTTTACATGACAACAATGTAAAACTGTCATGTAAAATGCTATGAAAAAATGACATTTTCAATTATGTTTATACCCCCACTTGTGGGGGAGCATGTACATTTGCCATTGTCCTTCCCTCATACTCTAATGATATACATTTGTACATTAACAAAACAGAGAAATCCATGTCCTATGCTCTAATGATATACATTTGTACATTAACAAAACAGAGAAACTCATGTCCTATGCATACATTTCTAATTATTTCTACAACTAACCTAAAGGCCAATTATACCTAACAGGAGCTTGTTTTTATTTCCTAAAACCTTTTTATTTTTGGTATTGTGTTACTGATTCATTGGTCATCTTTAGATTCTTTCTCGTTTTTGGCAATTTTATATAGGTAGGGTGTTTTAATATTTTTAATCACTTTGTTTACATTTTGCTAGCTTATCACAAATTATTTCACATTCAGTGCCATTTTCTTCATGTGATAAGCATCTAACTTGTTTTGAATTCATTATTCCAATATTATAAAACATTTGTTTGCAGTTACTACTAAAAGAAAAAGTCATTTATACTGAGGCTTAATGTACCTTTATAGTAATACATTTTTCACATAGTGTGTCATATTAATACATTATTTAGAATGTGTATTACAATTGTGACAACACAGTTTGTACAAAATGCCACAATGTTGATTGACAATATTTCATCTATGGCATGTTGAAATACTTTAAATTCAGATTGACAGAATTTATTGCCATTAAGTGGTAAATACACAACAGGGTAGGGCTGGTGATAATTGGTCTGTTAAATAAATAATGGCCCTGCTTCAAGCAGATGCTCATAATTTAATCAGGGTCAATAATCACTGCAACTCATCTCTGGCATGTAATAATGTTTTTTGAAGGGTATAAAGCTATATCTTATGAAATATTTTTATAATTTATCAATAGTAAAATTAAATTGTTTCTATAATCATTATGGTTGACTTTCTAGAAAGAGTTGTAAGGTAGTCTGTCTCTGTTATTAAACACATATGAATATTGTAAGTTAACAGAATAAATTGTTCTGCAACACAATATACTTCACTTTTTATAGTACTGTAGGGTTTTATCTCTTTAGCAGCAATGATTTCCTAAATGCAACATTTACTTTTAAGGTAATTTACTACAATATTTCTGTAATACAAGCATACTGAAAGTATTATTCTTTTTAAAATACTAGCAATAATTTTTGCAGCAGATATATAGCTTTATACACTGACATATTATTAAGTATTTGCATTTGCCAAGGACATTTTTACTGGAGAACCCGCTGGAGTTATTACAAATCAAGCTACTTACCTTAAATGCCACGAAGACCAGTTAAATCAAGTTTTTTTTTGTTTGAACTTTTTTTTTTCCTTTTTTTGATCAGTAAAACTGTGTATTTATACAAGTAACAATTATTTTTTAAGTTTTAATAATACCACTTTTCAGCCGTCTTGTTTAATGACGTCAAATATGTCATTGCCTTTGATCGTTTGTTACATTTGATCATGTTCAGCAGGCTGATTATGATTTTGATGTTTTAGTGGAGCAGCACACTTATAATTGAGGAGCACACTTATAATCAGACATTCACAATCATTTGAGTCTTGGCCAATTTTGTTAACATTCATAGTAACGTGTGTTCAATCATGAAAGGATATGTATAGTTGTATCATATTTAATAAGTGCAGTAAGTGTTCACGGTTTGTTTATAATAATTGTATAGAACAATCAATGTTTTGATAATTACACAGAGGTATGTTAGCATAAAACTTGTACATAACAATCAGCCATTTTTGATGTTATATGTTTATTAATGTAAATGATTATCACTAAAATGCTATCTTTGACAAACCAACAACAAGATTTGGAGCATTTGCAAGGAAAGTATTGTATCATCGTAAATAATTTTGAGCAACATATTTTATATTTGGTCATTATTATACCCCCAAAAACGAAGTTTGGGGGGGGGGGTATATAGGAGTCACCCGGTGGTCGGTCGGTCGGTTGGTCCAGACCTTGCATTTTCCTTGTCCGAAGCATAACTTGAAAACTATTGGTTGGAATTCAATATAACTACATACAATTGTCAAACACAATAAGGGGAAGTGCAGTGCACAAGAACCATAACTCTATCTAAAGTAATTACAGAGTTATTGCCCTTTGTTACTTTTCCATTGCTTTCTTTTGTCCGGACCATAACTTGAAGACTTATTGTTTGAATTCATTATAACTTCATACAATGGTCAAGCACATTGAGAGGAAGTGCAGTGCTCAAGAACCATAACTCCATCTTGACTTATTACAGAGTTACTGCCCTTTTTAACCTTTCCTTGTCCAGAGCATGACATGAAAACTACTGTTTGGAATTCAAAACAACTTCATACAATGGTCAAGCACAATAAGGGGAAGTGCAGTGCACAAAAACCATAACTCCATCTTGACTAATTACAGAGTTATTGCCCTTTGGTACTTTTCCATTGCTTTTTTTGTCCGGAGCATAACTTGAAGACTAATGGTTGGAATTCAATTTAACTTCATACAATGGTCAAGCACATTTAGAGGAAGTGCAGTGCACAAAAAGCATAACTCTATCTTGACTAATTAGTTATTGCCCTTTGTTATCTTTCCTTGTCCAGAGCATAATTTGAAAACTACTGTTTGGAATTCAATACAACTTCATACAGTTGTCAAGGACATTAAAAGGAAGTGCAGTGCACAAGAGCCATAACTCCATTTTGACTTATTACAGAGTTACTGCCCTTTGATACTTTTCCTTGTCCGGAGCATAACTTGAAACATACTGGTTGGAAATATTCAAAACAACTTCATACAATGGTCAAGCACAATAAGAGGAAGTGCAGTGCACAAGAACTATAACTCCATCTTCAGTATTTATAGAGTTATTGCCCTTTTTTCTTTTCCTTGTCTTTCTGGACATATTACAGAGTAATTCAATAAAACTTCATCAATGGCCAACCACATTGAAAGGAAATGCAACATACAAGAACCACAACTATCTTTAACCATAACTCTATATTTCAATTCTTTTACAAGGTATTCTGTTACTAGTAACATCCTCATTTCCGAAGCAGTCTTGCGGGGGTATCAATCACATTTAGTGATAGTTCTAGTATTTATTTGTTACCCCCGTCCAAGACAGAGGTGTATAAATTTGGCTTTGTCCATTCCTACCTATTGGAAAAAACTTGTGTGACTTCAGGAACAAAATTGAACTGTATTTCCTCTTTGATTTGATGATATTCAATTCTTAATCTTTTATGCGGTTCTCCTTCTTTTAATAGTGCCAAAAAAAGTAATGGGGAAATGGTATCTTTATGCAGGAAACTTTTCTTCAATCAAAGCTGAAAATGTATTATATCAATTTGTAATTTCAGACATTGATAGATCTCATTCTAGAAAACTTCATTGTTCCAGAAGCATAATTCTCTTTTGCATAATTGAAGACTTAACCCCCACTCCACACACACACACTTGCTTTTTAATCTTATCTAAAAAAAATTTAGGCATCAACTTTAAAATGTTACACTGTACAGGAAGAGTAACTCTACTTGAGAATATAATATTAATGCTCTGGGTGGTACTAAGAAGCAAATAGTTTAATTTGACGAGGGATATCAATTTAACGAGTTTGTTTGTTAGATTTGTATTCTGTTGATGTTTTTAAGACAGCATTATGTTTTGTCATATTCATGATTTGTAATTATTCCATTTTTGTTGTATTTTAAATAAATAGCTAATTGTGTATATTCAGTGTGATCTGTTACTTTTTGGCTCATTAAAATAGATTAAAGGATTGGAGACATTGGCACAGTTCTCTTGTGTTATCTTTTGGTCTGGTTCAACAGGTTTTTATTTCCCTGGGAAAAAATAAACCAGGGAGCATATATTTGAGGAACCATTGTATAAAGTTTTACCTTTGGAGAGAACATATTTTCTTTTATTTTGGATGATACTTGATGATGCTTGTCATAGAATTATTAAATCATGTAGCATTGAAGGATTAATGATAATTGCCATATGAACACATCTGTAATTGTTTCTTTATCAGTTATTTCTATATACAGTTTAAGTAGCCATATTTGGGGCGTGAATAATACCTTCTATAAACAGACTCCTCTGTGTCGTCTTTGTCTTTCGCTAACCGTTTTGTATCAGTTTTTGTTTATGGTCATTTACATCAAAACTTATTTTATAGTTGTTTCATGGATATTTTATGTGTTGATGCAACTTGGTGAGTTTTTTTTTCCTGTGTGTCACATATGCATAATGTGATTATTGTATGTTTATATGCAGAGTTAGGGTGACCTGCCGCACCTTTTTTATAAATGTCAATGACACTTAGACATATAATAACAAAGCATAAAATTGCTCATTAAAGTGAGGAACTTAAAACATATGTAATTGAACCTTGACGAACTGTACCTGCCACACCCATTCTCAGGTCAAAGGTCACTTGACCTGTAAAATTGTCAATAAATATGCATTGATCTAGGCAATATCCAGTACCAAAGCAATATCCAGTACTTAAGCAATATCCAGTACTAAAGCAATATCCAGTACCAAAGCAATATCCAGTACCAAAGCAATATCCAGTACCAAAGCAATATCCAGTACCAAAGCAATATCCAGTACTTAAGCAATATCAAGTACTAAAGACATATCAAATCTCAAAGCAATATATCCAGTACCAACGCATTATCCAGTACCAAAGCAATATCCAGTACTTTTAATAGCAATATCCAAGACCAAAGCAATATCCAGTACTTAAGCAATATCCAGTACCAAAGCGATATCCAGTACTTAAGCGATATCCAGTACCAAAGCAATATCCAGTACCAAAGCAATATCCAGTACTAAAGCAATATCTAGCACCAACGCAAGGTTAGCACAATTCTTTCAGAACCAACCACGAAGAAATGCCATTAAAGGAATAATCCGGATCGACATCACCAGCAGGTAAATCGATCGGATTAGAATAGAGAGAAATAGGAAATTCCTAAAAAAAAACGCACAGCATGACAAAATTGAAAATTTTACAGGCTCAGATTTATTGAGACTGTTCATGGACGGTATTAAGAAGTCCAAGTTACCGTCCACGCCCCCTAGCACTGGCTTAAGCAGTATTTAACATGAATTGGTAAAATTAAGAATTTTGAAACATCCGAAACATATGGCGGTTATCATGGAACCTTCAATGTGACACGTTAGTGCCATTTCATCAAAAGCGGCATATGGTCCCCAAGTAAACAAATGCGTGTGCCCTGAACGATAAAACAATGGACGGAACTAAATAAAATTGAATGTAGAAAGGGGATCAGAGGTTATGAAGTCTGCATATTACAGATAATACGTCAAAAGACAAATTTAAAAAGCAAAAGCAGGACACATAACCTTATGGTGATTCAACAGTGAGCCAAGTGAGGAATACTGGAACCACCCAAAAAGAAAATAGCCGAATAGAAAGACCTAAATTGCCTGTAACAATCTTAGATTGATGAACGAAAAGAATAAAAATCAGCCAGTTTCTAATATATCTTATGAAGAACGGCAGGCCATATTATCTTTACTTAACAATTCAGATATCACGTGCAGATAAAGGAGGTGCTGTAGTTATTCTAGATAAGATTTCGTATATACAAGAAGGCCTCAGACAACTAAAAGACAAACGTTTTACCAAGCAATCCCTTCAGACAAAACGCAAAACATATCCGATGAAATAACAACATTCTTTAACTACTTGAAGCAAAAGCAGGATATAACCTAATGGTGGTTCAACAGTATTCAAGTGAGGAATTTGTTCTTTAAAAACATGCTTTAATTTCAATGAGAAACACTACAAACAAATATCTGGCACCACAATGGGTACAAAATACGCCCCAAGCTACGCAATCATTTTCATGGATAACTTAAACACAAAATTCTTACAAACCCAAAGAGTCAAACCTTTAGTTTGGTGGAGATTTATATAGATGACATCTTCATTATTAAGCCGCATACCCGACAGGAATTCATTTCCTTCATGGCCCGTCTAAGCTCATTTCATAATTCAATAAAATCCACGCACAAGATAGACTTAACATGCTTAAAGCAGGCAAAATTTCTGGACAAGCATATTACGGTCGACACCACACCACAGAATATACAATACCGACAGACGCTCAATATGTATCTACATTTTGCCAGACCAGAAGAACAGTTTTCCGTATAGCCAAGCATTAAGAATAGTGATGATTAGATTCATAGCGTGTAGAAATAATCTGGCAATAAACCTAAAAGCTAGAGGTTATCAAAATAGCGGATAAAAAAGGCGGGAAACATGAACAGATACAACCGGTTGACGACGAAGAGGAAAGAGAAAAGTCGTATCATACCATTTATCTATACATAAAACCCAAATACATATACAGCACAAAGTATCCTAAACAAACATCTCAACCTTCCTTAAGTGGCGACATGGCCAAGTGGTTAACGCGTCGGACTAGTAATCTAATGATCGCTAGCCGCATGGGTTCAAACCCCGTCAGGGCCCTGCAAGTCGTTGTTTCCTTGAGCAAGAAACTTTACTCTCTTTTCTCAGTACTAATTGGTTCTAGGAACAGATTCGAAAGTGTGTCTATAAGCTTATAGCTTCTTACATAATCAAACTAAAATAAATTCTGTATAAACCAAACACCTCAACCTTCTATTATCCAATACGTCTACAACATTTGCCAGTAATACAAGAATATTAGCCGTCACTCACAGAGCTAAATCTTAAAGGGATATATATTTTCATTTCGATCTGATTCGAGCAAACTTATACAATCTCAGAAAAGGAGTTACGCTGTGGAAAAAAATGTTTTGTATGTAAATATATTGTTGATTCCGAAAACTTTACTAGCAACGTTACAAATAGAACATTCATCATCCCCAGAAATTATGCATGTTTCACGGTTAGTGTGATATATCTCATCACATGCAAAAAATGCAAATTACAATACGTTGGACAAACAGGTAAGATATTACGTGACGTCTAGGAGATGTCATATCTAGGAATAACGATACGTTATTTTAATTAATAGTGCAAACCATAACGTCATCGATATTGACGTCAAAATAATTCAGCCTTTCGAGCGTAACAAAAGACTTCGCCTTGAAGATGTATGCATTCGCAAATTGAAGACACGATCATCACAGGGACTGAACCTTATCCAATAGACAATTTCGACTGGCCACAAGAAGTATATACAGCTAAGAAATTGATTGAAGAAGAAGAAAAACAGAAGAAACGATATAGCTTCTTTGTAACATATGTGGTTATATAGAATCATCAAAATATTATTATTTTAAGGGCTATATCAATGAATAACGTTAACGCTTGTATTGAATCTTAATAACCAATTAACACTTACATTTATATTATTAGTTATAAAGATTGTTGACTGGTTATATGACCCTTTATAAACGGCTGTTTGTAAATATAACCCGAGCCGTTAGGCGAGGGTTATATTAAAAACAGCCGTTTATATACGGCCATATAACCTGTCAACGATCTTTATAACGAATTTATAATACAGCAAGCATCATTTTTAGAGCAAAAAAGTAAGTTTTCTTCATGAATCGACAGCAGCCGTGTATATAAAACTATATAAACGTCACGATTATCCAATAAAAATTGACGTTACAAACGTGCAGTATTATAAGGATTATTATAATACTGCACGTTTGTAACGTCACTTTTCATTGGATAATCGTGACGTTTTAACAGTTTTATATACACGGCTTCTGTCGATTCATGAAGAAATCTTACTTTTTTCTTTAAAAATGATGCTTGCTGTATTAAAAATTCGTTATAAAGATTGTTGACGTATATAAACAGCTGTTTGCAATATAACCCTCGCCTAGCGGCTCGGGTTATATTTACAAATAGCCTTTTATATAGGGCCATATAACCTGTCAACAATCTTTATATTAACTAATAATAGAATCTATATACTTAATCACTGAACGTCTGTTTATTTCTGAACTTATCTGTTTTCTTTCATGTATGAATTCAGCTTTTATAAAGGAAAACGTCTTTTCCATACTTGTATAATTGGAAAACCAGTTTATAAGTTTTGAAATTGTCATTTTTTGTTCCAATACTTCGAGGAATTCCAACGAATTTTTTTAGAAAACATCAGTCATTACGTTGAATGTTATCTACTGTACATTTGTATATTATACATTACCACGTCATAGTAGATATGATACATAAACAATTAATGGTGCTTATTTATAGATTGGTTGACAAAATAAAAAAAAAAATATTTCATGTGGATCATGTACACGTACTAATAATTTAGACAAGTTTCAGGTTTTAAATGCTTTTGATACCTTTAAGATTTTATTTTTTAAAGGAAATATCAATAAGATCTTTTTCCACAACTTACTCTTATTTCACTTAAAATACATAGGTAAATTATAAATTATTTTAAGTTGTTCTTATGGACACCTTTTTTCCTTTTAAAAAGCTTAGAAAATCATCGCTCATTTATATTGAAAAGTTATTTAGGAAAATATAATTTTGAGTTAGTCAATATATATGTTCAGATAATGAAAAACCCAAATGTTTTTCTTTCATACTTAAAATGAAAATGCTGCGAGAAACTGCTGCCATTACTAAAAAATGAAATACGCCTGTTGTACGAGTGATAATAAAATTTAGTTGTTATAGTTAATCACTTTATTTCAAAACGATTTTGAGTTTAAACACAGGAGAAACAAAGATCTAGATTACGGTGGTCGCGACGCGAGAGGAGGTCCTAATGGTGTGGACATTATGTTTTTTTTGTAATTTTATACTATTTTTGCAAGTTTAAACCCTTTTTTAATCGACCAGATTGATGGAATAAACGTGGAATTTAAAAAAAGAGAAACGCTTTCAAAATATATTTATTTTGATAATATGTTACGTATTATTAACCAGTTTGCTTTATGTATAAACTATAGAGTTAATATATTCAATAACTATATCGACTACAATTGGTTTTGAAAGAGTACAGAAATATCAATATCTAGGTCGAAACGTTAAATCATAGCTTTATGTGATTATAAACATCTACTTCTCCATTCAGCCATGTTCTTTAATTATTTGACAATGTTCTATTTTTAAAACATCTGGAAAACCAAATTATGCAGGTAAACATGATATAATTCATTAACTTTATGTATTTTAAAAACAAATCCGTTACTAGAACTTATAATACTTTTGTTTTCATATTTCAATATTTGCGCCGATATTGATTCTATAATGCCATTAATACATACAACTTATTGTTTTATAACTCACGCACACATTTTCTCGTTTGGATTTCAAATTATATATATATGATTCAATCTAACGAAATGAAATGAACAATGTAGAAGTAAGGCATGAATCTTGTAATTTTTCTGTATAACTATCTATAATACATGTAGAACACTTGATTAAATTAACTAGATTTTAATTCAGCTACACAACGGTAATTTGCATGATGAAACAACTCAGTTGGTATACAAGATGGTTTGGTAAAGGAGGACCTAAAAAGACAAACGAGCAAGAATATAATTATTCAGGTGGCGGAAAAGGTGGAGTAGGTTACAATAATGTTCCAAGTGGACATGACGGTGAGGACTGCGAACCTGGTCCTGGTGGTAAAGGTGGTGAGGGTGGCAGACCAGCAGTGTGACATACAACTTCAAAACTTTGACTCTCTCAATGTTATAATATTTTTCAAATAGAAACAACACACATAAAAGAACTTTTTAGTTGCTTTTCGATGACCTTTACTTTTATCACAAAACAACAAAGAAAACGCAATGTAAAATGAATTTTCTGATCTATGCCAGCTGTTTTGTGTTGCTCTGTTAGGGCTATGAGCAAGAAAAACCAATTTGTTGTGTTATGAGTGGATTTTCTTGTTATGAAAAATGAATAGAAAATAAACACAATCATGATTTCGATGTATCACAATATTGTTATAGGGTAGAGAAACTTTATGTAATGAGGGAAACTGTCGAAAATTGTTAAATTTTTCCCTAACCCTATCCCTTCTCTGTTTTTTAATTTAATTAAAAAAATGAAGGCTATTTAGTAAAGATGGTCAACATTATATGTCAGAATACAAATTGCTTGAAGAAAAAAAAAAGATTTGGAGCATTTGCAAGGAAAGTATTGTATCATCGTAAATAATTTTGAGCAACATATTTTATATTTGGTCATTATTATACCCCCAAAAACGAAGTTTGGGGGGGGGGGTATATAGGAGTCACCCGGTGGTCGGTCGGTCGGTTGGTCCAGACGTTGCATTTTCCTTGTCCGAAGCATAATTTGAAAACTATTGGTTGGAATTCAATATAGCTACATACAATTGTCAAACACAATAAAGGGAAGTGCAGTGCACAAGAACCATAACTCTATCTAAAGTAATTACAGAGTTATTGCCCTTTGTTACTTTTCCATTGCTTTCTTTTGTCCGGACCATAACTTAAAGACTTATTGTTTGAATTCATTATAACTTCATACAATGGTCAAGCACATTGAGAGGAAGTGCAGTGCTCAAGAACCATAACTCCATCTTGACTTATTACAGAGTTACTGCCCTATTTAACCTTTCCTTGTCCAGAGCATGACATGAAAACTACTGTTTGGAATTCAAAACAACTTCATACAATGGTCAAGCACAATAAGGGGAAGTGCAGTGCACAAAAACCATAACTCCATCTTCACTAATTACAGAGTTATTGCCCTTTGGTACTTTTCCATTGCTTTTTTTGTCCGGAGCATAACTTGAAGACTAATGGTTGGAATTCAATTTAACTTCATACAATGGTCAAGCACATTTAGAGGAAGTGCAGTGCACAAAAAGCATAACTCCATCTTGACTAATTACAGAGTTATTGCCCTTTGTTATCTTTCCTTGTCCAGAGCATAATTTGAAAACTACTGTTTGGAATTCAATACAACTTCATACAGTTGTCAAGGACATTAAAAGGAAGTGCAGTGCACAAGAGCCATAACTCCATTTTGACTTATTACAGAGTTACTGCCCTTTGATACTTTTCCTTGTCCGGAGCATAACTTGAAACTTACTGATTGGAAATATTCAAAACAACTTCATACAATGGTCAAGCACAATAAGAGGAAGTGCAGTGCACAAGAACTATAACTCCATCTTCAGTATTTATAGAGTTATTGCCCTTTTTCCTTTTCCTTGTATTTCTGGACTTATTACAGAGTAATTCAATAAAACTTCATCAATGGCCAACCACATTGAAAGGAAATGCAACATACAAGAACCACAACTATCTTTAACCATAACTCTATATTTCAATTCTTTTACAAGGTATTCTGTTACTAGTAACATCCTCATTTCCGAAGCAGTCTTGTGGGGGTATTAATCACATTTAGTGATAGTTCTAGTATTTATTTGTTACCCCCGTCCAAGACAGAGGTGTATAAATTTGGCTTTATCTGTTCCTACCTATTGGAAAAAACTTGTGTGACTTCAGGAACAAAATGGAACTGTATTTCCTCTTTGATTTGATGATATTCAATTCTTAATCTTTTATGCGGTTCTCCTTCTTTTAATAGTGCCAAAAAAAGTAATGGGGAAATGGTATCTTTATGCAGGAAACTTTTCTTCAATCAAAGCTGAAAATGTATTATACATATCAATTTGTAATTTCAGACATTGATAGATCTCATTCTAGAAAACTTCATTGTTCCAGAAGCATAATTCTCTTTTGCATAATTGAAGACTTAACCCCCACTCCAAACACACACACTTGCTTTTTAATCTTATCTAAAAAAAATTTAGGCATCAACTTTAAAATGTTACACTTTACAGGAAGAGTAACTCTACTTGAGAATATAATATTAATGCTCTGGGTGGTACTAAGAAGCAAATAGTTTAAATTTGACGAGGGATATCAATTTAACGTGTTTGTTAGATTTGTATTCTGTTGATGTTTTTAAAACAGCATTATGTTTTGTCATATTCATGATTTGTAATTATTCCATTTTTGTTGTATTTTAAATAAATAGCTAATTGTGTATATTCAGTGTGATTTGTTACTTTTTGGCTCATTAAAATAGATTAAAGGATTGGAGACATTGGCACAGTTCTCTTGTGTTATCTTTGGGTCTGGTTCAACACGTTTTTATTCCCCTGGGAAAAAATAAACCTGAGGGAGCATATATTTGAGGCTTTAAACCATTGTATAAAGTTTTACCTTTGGAGAGAACATATTTTCTTTTATTTTGGATGATACTTGATGATGCTTGTCATAGAATTATATAATCATGTAACATTGAAGGATTAATGATAATTGCCATATGAACACATCTGTAATTGTTTCTTTACCAGTTATTTCTATATACAGTTTAAGTAGCCATATTTGGGGCGTGAATAATACCTTCTATAAACAGACTCCTCTGTGTCGTCTTTGTCTTTTGCTAACCGTTTTGTATCAGTTTATGGTCATTTACATCAAAACTTATTTTATAGTTGTTTCATGGATATTTTATGTGTTGATGCAACTTGGTGAGTTTTTTTTCCTGTGTGTCACATATGCATAATGTGATTATTGTATGTTTATATGCAGATTTAGGGTGACCTGCCGTACCTTTTTTATAAATGTCAATGACACTTAGACATATAATAACAAAGCATAAAATTGCTCATTAAAGTGAGGAACTTAAAACATATGTAATTGAACCTTGACAAACTGTACCTGCCACACCCATTCTCAGGTCAAAGGTCACTTGACCTGTAAAATTGTCAATAAATATGCATTGATCTAGGCAATATCCAGTACCAAAGATATATCCAGTACTAAAGCAGTATCAACGCAATATCAAGTACCAAAGCAATATCCAGTACCAAAGCAATATCCAGTACTTAAGCAATATCCAGTACTAAAGCAATATCCAGTACCAAAGCAATATCCAGTACTTAAGCAATATCAAGTACTAAAGACATATCAAATCTCAAAGCAATATATCCAGTACCAACGCATTATCCAGTACCAAAGCAATATCCAGTACCAAAGCAATATCCAGTACCAACGCAATAGCCAGTACTTAAGCAATATCCAGTACCAAAGCAATATCCATTACCAAAGAAATATCCAGTACCAAAGCAATATCCAGTACTAAAGCAATATCTAGCACCAACGTAAGGTTAGCACAATTCTTTCAGAACCAACCACGAAGAATAGCCATTAAAGGAATAATCCGGATCGACATCACCAGCAGGTAAATCGATCGGATTAGAATAGAGAGAAATAGAAAATTCCTAAAAAAACGCACAGCATGACAAAATTGAAAATTTTACAGGCTCAGATTTATTGAGACTGTTCATGGACGGTATTAAGAAGTCCAAGTTACCGTCCACGCCCCCTAGCACTGGCTTAAGCAGTATTTAACATGAATTGGTAAAATTAAGAATTTTGAAACATCCGAAACATATGGCGGTTATCATGGAACCTTCAATGTGACACGTTAGTGCCATTTCATCAAAAGCGGCATATGGTCCCCAAGTAAACAAATGCGTGTGCCCTGAACGATAAAACAATGGACGGAACTAAATAAAATTGAATGTAGAAAGGGGATCAGAGGTTATGAAGTCTGCATATTACAGATAATACGTCAAAAGACAAATTTAAAAAGCAAAAGCAGGACACATAACCTTATGGTGATTCAACAGTGAGCCAAGTGAGGAATACTGGAACCACCCAAAAAGAAAATAGCCGAATAGAAAGACCTAAATTGCCTGTAACAATCTTAGATTGATGAACGAAAAGAATAAAAATCAGCCAGTTTCTAATATATCTTATGAAGAACGGCAGGGCCATATTATCTTTACTTAACAATTCAGATATCACGTGCAGATAAAGGAGGTGCTGTAGTTATTCTAGATAAGATTTCGTATATACAAGAAGGCCTCAGACAACTAAAAGACAAACGTTTTACCAAGCAATCCCTTCAGACAAAACGCAAAACATATCCGATGAAATAACAACATTCTTTAACTACTTGAAGCAAAAGCAGGACATAACCTAATGGTGGTTCAACAGTATTCAAGTGAGGAATTTGTTCTTTAAAAACATGCTTTAATTTCAATGAGAAACCCTACAAACAAATATCTGGCACCACAATGGGTACAAAATACGCCCCAAGCTACGCAATCATTTTCATGGATAACTTAAAAACAAAATTCTTACAAACCCAAAGAGTCAAACCTTTAGTTTGGTGGAGATTCATATAGATGACATCTTCATTATTAAGCCGCATACCCGACAGGAATTCATTTCCTTCATGGCCCGTCTAAGCTCATTTCATAATTCAATAAAATCCACGCACAAGATAGACTTAAAGCAGGCAAAATTTCTGGACAAGCATATTACGGTCGACACCACACCACAGAATATACAAAACCGACAGACGCTCAATATGTATCTACATTTTTCCAGACCAGAAGAACAGTTTTCCGTATAGCCAAGCATTAAGAATAGTGATGATTAGATTCATAGCGTGTAGAAATAATCTGGCAATAAACCTAAAAGCTAGAGGTTATCAAAATAGCGGATAAAAAAGGCGGGAAACATGAACAGATACAACCGGTTGACGACGAAGAGGAAAGAGAAAAGTCGTATCATACCATTTATCTATACATAAAACCCAAATACATATACAGCACAAAGTATCCTAAACAAACATCTCAACCTTCCTTAAGTGGCGACATGGCCAAGTGGTTAACGCGTCGGACTAGTAATCTAATGATCGCTAGCCGCATGGGTTCAAACCCCGTCAGGGCCCTGCAAGTCGTTGTTTCCTTGAGCAAGAAACTTTACTCTCTTTTCTCAGTACTAATTGGTTCTAGGAACAGATTCGAAAGTGTGTCTATAAGCTTATAGCTTCTTACACAATCAAACTAAAATAAATTCTGTATAAACCAAACACCTCAACCTTCTATTATCCAATACGTCTACAACATTTGCCAGTAATACAAGAATATTAGCCGTCACTCACAGAGCTAAATCTTAAAGGGATATATATTTTCATTTCGATCTGATTCGAGCAAACTTATACAATCTCAGAAAAGGAGTTACGCTGTGGAAAAAATGTTTTGTATGTAAATATATTGTTGATTCCGAAAACTTTACTAGCAACGTTACAAATAGAACATTCATCATCCCCAGAAATTATGCATGTTTCACGGTTAGTGTGATATATCTCATCACATGCAAAAAATGCAAATTACAATACGTTGGACAAACAGGTAAGATATTACGTGACGTCTAGGAGATGTCATATCTAGGAATAACGATACGTTATTTTAATAGTGCAAACCATAACGTCATCGACATTGACGTCAATATAATTCATCCTTTCGAGCGTAACAAAAGACTTCGCCTTGAAGATGTATGCATTCGCAAATTGAAGACACGATCATCACAGGGACTGAACTTTATCCAATAGACAATTTCGACTGGCCACAAGAAGTATATACAGCTAAGAAATTGATTGAAGAAGAAGAAAAACAGAAGAAACGATATAGCTTCTTTGTGACATATGTGGTTATATAGAATCATCAAAATATTATTATTTTAAGGGCTATATCAATGAATAACTTTAAAGTTGTATTGAATCTTAATAACCAATTAACACTTACATTTATATTATTAGTTATAAAGATTGTTGACTGGTTATATGACCCTTTATAAACGGCTGTTTGTAAATATAACCCGAGCCGTTAGGCGAGGGTTATATTAAAAACAGCCGTTTATATACGGCCATATAACCTGTCAACGATCTTTATAACGAATTTATAATACAGCAAGCATCATTTTTAGAGCAAAAAAGTAAGTTTTCTTCATGAATCGACAGCAGCCGTGTATATAAAACTATATAAACGTCACGATTATCCAATAAAAATTGACGTTACAAACGTGCAGTATTATAAGGATTATTATAATACTGCACGTTTGTAACGTCACTTTTCATTGGATAATCGTGACGTTTAAACAGTTTTATATGCACGGCTTCTGTCGATTCATGAAGAAATCTTACTTTTGTCTTTAAAAATGATGCTTGCTGTATTAAAAATTCGTTATAAATATTGTTGACGTATATAAACAGCTGTTTGCAATATAACCCTCGCCTAGCGGCTCGGGTTATATTAACAAATAGCCTTTTATATAGGGCCATATAACCTGTTAACAATCTTTATATTAACTAATAATAGAATCTATATACTTAATCACTGAACGTCTGTTAATTTCTGAACTTATCTGTTTTCCTTCATGTATGAATTCAGCTTTTATAAAGGAAAACGTCTTTTCCATACTTGTATAATTGGAAAACCAGTTTATAAGTTTTGAAATTGTCATTTTTTGTTCCAATACTTCGAGGAATTCCAACGAATTTTTTTAGAAAACATCAGTCATTACGTTGAATGTTATCTACTGTACATTTGTATATTATACATTACCACGTCATAGTAGATATGATACATAACAATTAATGGTGCTTATTTATAGATTGGTTGACAAAATAAAAAAAAAATATTTCATGTGGATCATGTACACGTACTAATAATTTAGACAAGTTTCAGGTTTTAAATGCTTTTGATACCTTTAATTAAGATTTTATCTTTTAAAGGAAATATCAATAAGATCTTTTTCCACAATTAACTTACTCTTATTTCACTTAAAATACATAGGTAAATTATAAATTATTTTAAGTTGTTCTTATGGACACCTTTTTTCCTTTTTATAAAGCTTAAAAAACCATCGCTCATTTATATTGAAAAGTTATTTAGGAAAATATAATTTTGAGTTAGTCAATATATATGTTCAGATAATGAAAAACCCAAATGTTTTTCTTTCAGTCTTAAAATGAAAATGCTGCGAGAAACTGCTGCCATTACTAAAAAATGAAATACGCCTGTTATACGAGTGATAATAAAATTTAGTTGTTATAGTTAATCACTTTATTTCAAAATAATTTTGAGTTTAAACACAGGAGCAACAAAGATCTAGATTACGGTGGTCGCGACGCGAGAGGAGGTCATAATGGTGTGGGCATTATGTTTTTTTTTTGTAATTTTATACTATTTTTGCAAGTTTAAACCCTTTTTTAATCGACCAGATTGATGGAATAAACGTGGAATTTAAAAAAAGAGAAACGCTTTCAAAATATATTTATTTTGATAATATGTTACGTATTATTAACCAGTTTGCTTTATGTATAAACTATAGAGTTAATATATTCAATAACTATATCGACTACAATTGGTTTTGAAAGAGTACAGAAATATCAATATCTAGGTCGAAACGTTAAATCTGACTTTATGTGATGATAAACATCTACTTCTCTATCCAGCCATGTTCTTTAATTATTTGACAATGTTCTATTTTTAAAACATCTGGAAAACCAAATTATGCAGGTAAACATGATATAATTCATTAACTTTATGTATTTTAAAAACAAATCCGTTACTAGAACTTATAATACTTTTGTTTTCGTATTTCAATATTTGCGCAGATATTGATACTATAATGCCATTAATACATACAACTCATCGTTTTATGATTCACGTTTGGTTTTCCAATTATATATGATACAATCTAAGTAAATGAAAGGAACAAAGTAGAAGTTAGGCATGAATCTTGTAATTTTCTGTAGATTTACACTTTATAACTATCTATAATAGAACAATTGATTAAATTAACTAGATTTTGATTCAGCTACACAACGATAATTTGCATGATGAAACAACTCAGTTGGTATACAAGATGGTTTGGTATAGGAGGACCTAAAAAGACAAACGAGCAAGAATATAATTATTCAGGCGGTGGAAAAGGTGGAATAGGTTACAATAATGTTCCAAGTGGACATGACGGCGAGGATGGAGAGGCCGGTCCTGGTGGTAAAGGTGGTGCGGGTGGCAGACCAGCAGTGTGACACAACTTCAAAACTTTGACTCTCTCAATGTTATAATATTTTTCAAATAGAAACAACACACATAAAAGAACTTTTTAGTTGCTTTTCGATGATCTTTACTTTTATCACAAAACAACAAAGAAAACGCAATGTAAAATGAATTTTCTGATCTGTGCCAGCTGTTTTGTGTTGTTCTGTTAGGGTTATGAGCAAGAAAAACCAATTTGTTGTTTTATGAGATGATTTAATTTACAAGTTATGAAAAATGAATAGAAAATAAACACAATCATGATTTCGATGTTTCACAATATTGTTATAGGGTAGAGAAACTTTATGTAATGAGGGAAACTGTCGAAAATTGTTAAATTTTTCCCTAACCCTTCCCTGTTTTTTAATTTAATTAAAAAAATAAAGGCTATTTAGTAAAGATGGTCAACATTACATGCCAAAATACAAATTGCTTGAAGAAAAATAAAACAACAACAAAAAAACAATATCTTCTTTTAATGGCCGTGTAAAAATTAGTTATATTTATAAATTGTTTGAATTTGAATAACAAAAAGAAGTCAATAATCATTATTTTTTATCACTTTTATAGCTAGTATAATAAGGTTACATAAATATAAAAAGTTCAACAACAGCATGTATCTTATCTTTAATATTTATGTGTTTCGCTAAGAACATTCATTTTTATCTATGGTTATATACAGACAGACAGACGGATATATAGATAAATACTTTTATTTCCTACAATATTTGAACGGCTGGATGTCACCGTCCTCCTTTTTAGCCATCTGTCCAATCAATAATAAAAAGAAATAATAAACATTAGTTTAAATATCGAGTTTTAATAGCAATTCTAAGGTTCACCGCGTCTTGTCCGCTAAAACTTCCGCTTGAGAGCAAGAAAAACGCAAAAATCCCTGATTTTGAAATGGAAATTGAGAGATAAGCTCAATAAAGACCAATCACGGAGGAATTGTTACTTTTATAACTTTGAGTTACATAAAAGAGATTATTTCTGGCATAAGCCCTACGGTGAGACCCATATTTTTCGGAGAAAAAATTCTCACCCCGATTTCCTAAAAAAAATGTCACAATTGTTGACTTCAAACAACGATTTCAAGCTTTTCATATAATATACGAGCCAATCCTCTTGATACATTGAAGAATAGTCATGTGAGCTTAAGACAATTAAACAAGTAATTTATTATGATAGGTGTACAATTTTGTGCCCGAAACGGGAAAAGCATACTCCCCCTGCAATGCTTATCCTTACCATACATACATTCAACTCGTTCAAAATTAATTCAGTATTGAACATACTTTCATTCAATATCCTCCGTTAATGACATATGTATAATTTGAAATATATATTTATTGCAACAAATACATATAGTCACCATTTGCAATCTTCTTTACTATTTCGGGAAATATAAATATCTGTGAAATAGAATATATGACAGAACCATAAATATTACACAGAGAAATCAAAACATCTTGATGACAAAATCCTCTTGAAAACGTCCTCTCACTCTAAGCAATATATAAATGATACCGGGTTATACTATTATCTGAATATACAAAACATATATATATACATAAAATATGTATTTATTTATTTTTCAGAAAAATAAAATCTTGTATTAACTTGGACTATTGCACTATTATGCTATCTAGCTTTGTTGAATTATTTTATCAAGTACACAATTCTGAATATGACACAATTAAAGATGTGTCAGTTTTATAATGTTGGTTTTCCGCCCTCACTTCCTCGAGACCCTTGTCTCATTGTATTACATTCACCATTCCCGCCCTCACTTCCTCGAGGAACGTGATTCACTTTATTACATTTTTCATTTCCCGATGCCGAAATTCGTTCCGAATGACAATCGTTTTCGTCACTTTGTGATTTTTTCATGTACCCACCAATGCCAAACCATTTCGTATACCAAGGAACATTAATCAAACCAAAAGTATCGTCCCTCGGTCTTTCATGATAACAAGAGTTTGTAACTGCCGGTCTACCTCCTGTACCACCCTTGCCACCAGGACCAGGTTCGCCGTCTTCACCGTCATGTCCACTTGGGACATTACTACACCCAACCCCACCCTTGCCACCTCTTCCACCATCAGTTATATCATATTCATTTTCAGTTCTCCAAACGTTTCCTCCAATACCAAACCATCTTGTATACCATGGAACGTTGTTCCAGTTATCATTCCAGATATAGGCTTTTTTGGATACGGCTGGTCTACCACCCACACCACCTTTGCCACCAGGACAAGGTTCACCGTCCTCACCGTCATGTCCACTTGGGACGTTATTATACCCCACTCCACCCTTGCCACCTCTTCCACCACCAACGGTATCTCTTTCATCTAAAAAAACAACAAGATAAACAAATTCCAATACAGGATTCAAAATTATTATTCACATATATGTATGCATTTGAAAATTATTGACTTAAAGTTTCAAATAGTTATTTTATTAGTACATTAATAGTACTGGTACTTAATTACGACATCCTAATGCATGTCGCAGGCAGGCAGGCAGACAGGCTGATTGACACGCACACGCACACGCACACACACACACACACACACACACACACACACACATATATACATACATACGTAAATAAGCAAGAACACCCATCCTTCCATCCATCTGAACAATATGCTCAACTCACCGTGATAGCGATTGTCGTCAGCCATCTTTATCTGCAGCAAAATGTGTGATTTATGCCGATGCTGAAATTAAAAGATATATAATTAATAGAGTATTAAACGATTTAATCTAAATCTGGAAAGAAATGTTAAATAATATTATGATGAACAGAAATTTCTGTTCTGTTCTGTTCTGTTCTGTTCTATTATAATGATAGATTAGCCTGTATTATTTATAACTATTAAATATTTACAAACACATTTATTACATTTTTCATCAAAACATCAATAACTGCTCGGAGTTTAATTAACATACATTAAGAATGGGAGCTGGGCGGCGGCCAAATAACGGGAATGTTTTTATTTTATACATATTAACAAATAATTTACTTATCTAACCTAGTGCTGTACACATAATGATGTGTTAAAACAAATTTTATTAACATACATGGTAAACAAAGTCTTTATTATCAAATAATGCATAATTTTACAACGAACTAACCTTTTCTCTGGAAATAAATAATGTCGCAAGTTTCTGCTTTCATATTCAATAAATTGTAATCTTTACTTTTGTATAACCTAATTATAACAAGCCGGAATCCTTAAATTTGTGTCAACTGTTTACAAATAAACCGAAACTAAGAGTTAAAAATAGACGCATACATTACGTGTAGCAAAGATATAAAATACCTTTATAGTTAACCGCGTGTATTTACATACAATGTTCAATGATGATTTAAATCCATGATAGTTTAAGTACCAGGTGTTGTGGTGGGAACACAGGTGTTCGGCGCAGTGATTGGTCACTACGCCACAAAAGTTCAATTGTTGTTGTTTTTTTTCTTTCTTTCTTTCTTTTTTTTGGGGGTTGGGGGGAGGGTAGTAAAAATACAAAATCAAACAAAACAATAGAGGGGAAAAAAGAAAACATAAATATAAAATAGGTATGTATCTTTTTTTGTTGTTACCAATCGAATCAACGCGGCGATTACCTGTGAGTGGGAATACATCCTTTAACATTTTTTCCTAGATCATAGCAAGGGATGCAACTCAAAATGGTCCAAGTATTACCCAAATTATTATTTTCGAATAAAATATAACTTCTCAAAACTTCCCTGATATATTCATAAATATTTGCGATTTTCTTCCAAAAAGATTTTTATATTAACAAAATGTCCAATATCTTTCAACAGAAAAGCTGCTTTATTAAATGTTTGTATATGTACACGTGTTTTGTAAAACAATGCTATATATGTTATCTTATGCTGAACAATGATGATACTAATAGTCAGAATCAGCTCAACCTCTATAACTGTGTCATAAATGACTGGTGGAATGTATTTAGGTAATAAATATTATTTTATTCAAAAACATTTCTGTCGGCTACTAGTCACATGTTCACTGATTTTCAAAAATGGAATCAACATTTTATATTTTAATTAGTGCTGATGTCATAGAAGTTTACCGTCGGGATGACGGCATTAAGCCACTAAATGTATTCACCAGATCGCAGCCACTGCATCGTTCCTGAGCATGCTACCAAGCAGTTTTACCAGGAAAAGTGCTGTAACTGATTACTTCAACACATACCACGGAAGAGGTACAGTGCGAATGACCGTATAAAGGATTTCACAACAAAATTGACCTGCAGCGTCCGGTAATCGAACCCTGGATTGTGCGATTCACGATCGAACGCTTTTCCTATTGAGCTAACCTGGTGGGCTCTTATGTATTTTGATATACACTTTATATATCTATGTAATCAAGCTCGAATATTTCAAATTAAGGATTCCACAAATTACCGACTGTTTATAATACTTGTAGTATATAACTTTGTGATTTTCTAAACTGGGATCCACACAAATTACCGCACAAATTACCCAGTTCTTAATATTGAACAACACATCATTCTAGTACAAGCTTTATGACGTGACAGCTATAAATAGAATGTTAACTTTTATTATTCACTTGAATGAAAAAAAGAGTTATTTTGAAGTGGTATATAGTAGATCAAATATGAAAGCGTTCAAATTCTTTTTAATTCAAAGTGGGCGAAGAATCGTACTAAAATATATTTCAGTTTAATTCATGGTATATTTTTTTCTTATCTTGTGCAGTTTTCCGTCTTTCATTAAGAGACGCAAGACGTAAGAATTTCATTTTTATATGTTTTTGTGCCTATCTGGAGCTCCTTTGATGTTTATTTTCTGTTATAACAAGTTTGTGTCGAGTCGAAACCAGCAAACCAACGTAAAATAAAAAGAAAATTTGTTTGTTTGTTGTGTATGATGTAATTCTATTTTATCGCGTGAACTTAAAAAACGGTATTCCCACTCGTGGGTATACTGTTTTTAAAACTCACGCGATGAAATAAAATTTCATCTTACACACAAACAAACAAATATCCACTATATCATACCAAATCGTAAAAACTTCAAAGACTACATTTTTTTACGATTTAGCTAAGCTACACAAGCAATAAAGGTCATTGGCTTCAAACCACTTGCCCCTTACCTCTGTGGGTTCGAATTCCGACAAAGACTCTTTGATGTGAGAAAGCTATTCAGCTATCTTGCAGAACATCTGTGGTGACCGTTTGTACCTAAAATTATGCACGGAAGAGCACCCGAGATTTCTTTGGAACGATGTTATATCCCCCTGATGTGACGTAAAACAGACAAACAAAGACACTATATTTAATATGATGCATAAACATGCTGCAGTTTTTAAAACAATATGCTTGTGAGAGGAAAACTATTTGAAATTATGCCATTTAAGTACTCAATACTTTCGAACTTAATGAGAGACACTTTTCTCGTCAAAACCTTTCTTTTCTAATGCATCTTTTTCTGATTAAAGATGGATAAAAACGCTTTTATTATGTTATATTGTCGGCTGGTTTGGTTTTAAAAGATGAATTCACCTTTTTGAAGTAGGATTGATAAATATTCCAAAGAAATTTGCTTCCCAGTCAAATTACTTATTTTAACCCATATATATGTTATGAGACTTATCAATCATCTTTTGATATGCATTGTATGTTAATTTATAAAAGGATGTCTGCCCCCGATATACTGTAAATAGGAAGATTGTTGCTGAGGACCAACATAAATCACACTTCGACTTTTCCTTATGTTTTAAGTATATTTACCATCATATTTTATACCAAAAAAGTTGTAAGCTAAGCGTACTGTCATTATCTTGATTAAGACGTTGCATCAAATTTTCGGGGCTTCCGCTTACAGCATATTTAGTGCATTGATAAATTCTTGTTTAAATGCCCTTGTTTGTAAGTATTTGTGATATCTCGGCCATCTTTTTCATTATTGGAAATAGCTAAAGAATTTGTATACTAGTATTAATAAACATGGAACTGTATTTATTGATGTAAATAATAGCTTTGTTTTTTTTTAATTTCATAATATAATTTAATAAACTTTAATATGTGTCACTAAATGTATATATAATCGTACTGTATTGGCATTTTTCCGCATAGAATTATGATGGTAATGTCAGACTTGGAAGGATAGTGACATATGCCGATTCTAAAATAGCGGAACAGGCTATAACATAACTTTTTCTTTTGAGAGGGCTTTCATATAACACAATTCATCAATCTTAATAGTAATTGGAAGCGTAGCAAAACATGATATAAACTCTGTTCCTTTTTTTTTAGAAATTTTAATAACAGAACAGAACAGACATTTTATTAGATTTATACATAAGTATATCATCTTAATACATAAACATCAATGTTAAACATGTCACATATCTAGAACGTATTACAAAAGTGCACTTTAACATATATTTACATATGCTACATACATGTATAACAAAGACAGTAAGGTAAAAAGTATACTACCTCGCATTAGGTTATATTATTTATAAATGAATTTCGAATAACAAATGCCTCTTTCATATATTTGCACAAATTAACAATAACATTTTTTGTCATAAATCGTACAATAAATAAAATATAACACTTACTTTGGTGACATATTGAGTACGTTATATTTAGGACGAAACTTTCATAAGAAAGCAATATTAAAGATCCTGTAACACAATTTTTTCATAGTTTTATTTCATAAATATGATGCTCAAATTACGATTTGTCAATATTGTAAGTTCCAATAAGCATTAATTCTAAAGATATTACCCAATTTAACATTTCATGTAAATAAAGGGAGGTAATTGGAAATTTAATTTCTATAAATTCTAAGTCAAACTTTCCAATAAGAAATGACTGCATGTAATTTATTGATAAAATATAATGTGCACAAATATTTACAGTACACATTTTACATATTCTTCGATGTTTGAAAATTGTTTTATTTGCATAATTATGTACATATATAATTTTTTGCAGGTGTGGTATACATACAGTAACAATGTCAATCACACAACATACATGATCTTTAAGTTTAAAATACATGAAAAAATTGGCATGTAAATATAATATTTCAGTTATTTTGTTCCGTTCATTTGGTTTTCACAAATATGAAGATAGTTCATAATACAGTTTCATAAAACGAATTATCAGCGACATAGGAAAAATGCTTGTGGAGTAATAATCCTTTGCACATTTCCACCATTTCCTCCCGCCCCACCTGAACCTGAGCTTCCGGCTCCACTCCCTCCTCCGCCACCCCCAGCACCTGGAGCTTGACCTCCCTGACCGCCTGCACCACCTGTACCACCTTGCATTGTCGCGTCAACGTTGCCCATTGATTTTACTGTCAATGAAATAATTCAGTTTCTGTTTTGAATTAAGTGTTTTAGGCTACCTACTATAACAAGAAATACATAGTGTCTAAACGAACAACAACAAAGAAAAGAAGCCAAAAAAAAAAGAGGCAGCTGAATCGGGTCATGCTCCCCGAAAAGGTTTTGGACACAGAAGTGTATACCTTTTGTAGTTTAGTAATGTCCCGGACAAAGTTTCATAATGATATTTTTTATGGTTCAGATTTATATCTCGGACAAAAGTCAAAGTGTAAAAATGAACAAGTGACATCCTTCACGGTGTCAGAGTTTTGTCCAAGACAATGTTCAAAGTGTAAAAATGAACAAAGGGCAATAATTCATAAAATAGGCAAGGAAAAGTTACGGTTCTTTTAAACTGCACATCTACCCAATGAGATATATCTACCTACAAAGTTTCATGTTGATATCTCTTAAAGTTTCAAAGTTATGCCCGGAAAATGTTCATAGTATAAAAATAACATTGGGCAAAAACTCCAAAATCAGGCCAGGCAGAGTTACGGTTCTTGTGCACTGCACATGAACCCAAAGATATCTATCTACCTACAAAGTTTCATAGAGATACCTTTTGTTGTTTCAGAGTTATGTCCCGGACAAGAAAGAGTGAGCGGACGGACAGGCATACATACCAATAGACAGACGGACGGACGGACAAAGCGGCGACTATAAGCTCACCCTTCGGGGATCATAAAAACCAAAACAAAATAACAACAACCAAAACAATTAACAAAAACAACAATTTAGAAGTATAGATATGAAAATATATGAAAATATATACATCCAATACACTGTTTGCTACATTGTCATGATACATTTTGTTTTGAATAAATATAGTTAATAAGTTCACCGACTTACCTTTGTATTGAAGCTTTCCTGAGATCACACTTGATTTAGCCTAATCAAAGAAATTTGCTTTACTGAAAATATAAGTTGTGTCTACATTATACATTCGATACATAAAATAGTAATGCATGTACGTATTTACTAAATCATGAATTATAATTAGCTTAATGACAATTTCCCTGGTAAATATTTGAAAAATCTATATCATCCATACAGGTATTTTATTCTTAATTATTAATTATATTAAACTCAGACCTTTTGTTGACGTAAGCTTTTCTGAGAATAGTTTAAATAATAAATGTAATAATTACTGTGCCTAATTAGATTAATAGCACTAATAAATCAATATGCTTCTGACCACCCTATAAACTAATTTATGAATAATAACTCAAACATGACAATTTATAAGTGATTGAAGATATAGAAATGATGTTAAGGTTTACCTTATTACCAGACAACAAACCAGGGTATGATATGTATTCTTAATCTTCCCATTTTATAATAAAGATTTCCTTTACTTGGTAAACCATTATTACCTACACCACTATTAATCAGGATTATTTTTAGAACAAACCCGTTTCATTTATAAAAACTGCCTAGTTGTTTCTATAAATAAAATAAAGTTCATGTCACGAGATCGTTTTAGTAATACATGCCATAACTAGATGACCTGATAAGTCTAGTTGTTTCACGTTTTTAAGAGCCCGGCTTTTATACTTTAATATCAACTCTATTGATATATTCCGTCAGAAACATTTAGTGCAGGTATTCCTTTCAATCAAAACGCAAAACGCAAAGAAACACACACTACATGTACACGGGTATATGAGCATATGTTTATACTTAATACTGGTAATCATGATTTATGTTTCAATAATCACGTTTTCACAATATTATCCTCATGAATTCAGGACTTTGATTTCAGTGAATACACAAATTGAAAACGAAATTTCAGAAGTATGACATTTATAATTTATGAAATTAAACTCATAAGGTCCAGTTGTTTTATTATGAATCTGTGAAGTTGAAAAAATGAATTCAGAAAGTTGTAATTGTGGATTCGTGGTGCATTGATTAATACATAAAAATCTGGAAACAAAGTGATCCCTCGGAAGCATTAATCCCAACAAAATTACAAGAGAATTGCAGACCCGGTTTGATTGAGTCTGTACATGAGTGATTCTGAAAACGTGCAAAATCCCTCACGCCCCATAGCACCGGCTTGAACGGTACTTAATTCTCAAAACTTAACTGTGCTGGTATCAATGATACCGCAGGACAAGTAAAATATAACATCACTGAAGTGAAGTACGGGACAACTTTTAACAGCTGCCACATAGCACTTGCCACCTGCTGTTGTGAAGTAGTATAAAGTCTCATGTTATGTATTAACCTGTATCTTTGAAGGTTATAAACGATTACATTTATTTATATCAATTTTAAGCGATGTCATTTGTTTAGTGTGAGAAGGTCATGATATTGTGACCGAGAGTCATAACATAAAGATCCGGAGAGTCATTTTTTTTAGAGATATAGACCGGGTGTGTTATGTTTTTTACATTGGGTAGTGAAATGCGTCTAGTGTGGCAGTAATTAACGTCTCTAGATCCACTGTTGCCGCTTGCTAATCTATTTGTTAGGTTAGGGAGTGTCGAGTGCTTAAATCTTTCCTGCAAGCTCAAAGCCTCTGTACTACCAAGACTCCTTTCAGTGCTTCCCCGCGGAAAGACACAGTAATTAAGACATACGCTCTCAAGCTAAACTGAAAGGGGATCTCAGAGCAGCAAAGGCCCTGAAAATGAAGTGTGTAGCCTCACCAGTGTGTGGACATGCCCTAGCACTCATCAACCTTTCCCAAACTATGAGAGATTAATAATAGCAAGTTACATATATATGGAATCAGTGAATGCAGATGTACGGACTTTGTAAAACAAGGTAACAAGTATGAGTGAAGTTTACTCAGGCAGAAGAGATGGTTAACATCATGAAGGAGTAGCAATCATCTTTTGTAAAACAGCAACAAAATTATTAGTAAAATACCATCCTGTAAATGAGGAGTCAGATTGAAAAGAAAGCCTCTACAGGCATCAATAATACAGGTCTATGCACCGACATATGATACAGATGATTAAGTCAATCAAGCATTTTACCACGCTTCACAAGCTGAACTGCATAAGATCCTTAAAGCAAGATCAAACAATCATTATGGGAGAGCTAAATGCTAAAGTAGGGAGTGAAAACACTGGGTATGAGAGAGAAATGGGAAGACGCGGTAGTGGAACAATGAATTTGAAGAACTCTGTGGTAATAACAATATGGTCATCGGTGGTACATTGTTTAAGTACAAGAAGATTCATAAACTTGCATGGGTGTCGCCTGGAGAAGAGATAAAAATCAGATAGACCACATTGCCTTGAATGGAAGATATCCTTACAACATGTATGAGTGAGACGTGAGGCTGATGTTGGAAGTGATCACCACCTAGTTACAGCTAACATCAACATTTAACCCATGAAAGTAACACCTTAAAACAGTGTGATACGAATAGATACTGGTAAACTGAAGAACAGCAAAATAAGCCATGATTTCAAATTAGAACTTAAGAACAGATTTCATATGATGAAATAACGAATGAAGAATTGAATGATGAGCAATGGGAGGGAGTATGTACTGCATTTAATGAAGCAAGTAAGAAGATTCTAGGTTACAAAAGGCAGGTTAATAGATTAATACTATCAATTTTGTTTTATGTATACATTTTGAATTATTATATATGAAGTACTGAATGCATACATGTATATATACTTACAAAGAAAAGTTGCCGGGTAACTTGAGGATCAGAAGTGACCTATGCCGACTCTAAATCAGCGGAACAAGCTGTAAAATAACTTGACGGTTTTTCTTTAAAAACATAATCAATCAACTTTGAAAATGTTAGTGCATGCATCTTAATCTGCCTAGCCTTGAATATATTACTATATTTCAGATATGATTAAATTAAGTCTTCTCGATTTATTGGTTAATTTATAATCCTGGTACTTAAGTACAACATCCTTATGCATGTTGTAGGCAAGCAGGCTAGTAAGCATGCAAGCACGCAGGCACACATACTTACATACATATTTTATGTTGATGCTGAAAGTAAAAGATATCTTTAATTAAATTAAATTATTAAACTATTATATCTTTATTGGTTACATCTGGAACGAACTGTTTAACATAATTGATTGAAAAAGATTATTACAATAAAAAGTTCAAACAATTCATTTCTTAATTAGCCTATCTTATTTATAACAATTAAATATCAACATATATATTTATTACATTATTACAATTGACGGGGAAGGTCTTTATTAATATATATCATAATGATGTGTTAAAACATACATGGTAAACAAAGTCGTTATTATCAAATAACGCATAATTTTGTATCGTAACAACTTTATCAACTAACTTTTTATCGGGAAATGAATACTGTTGCATGTTTCTGCATTCATATTAAAAAAAACGAAATATTTACATTTGCATAGACCTAATAATAACAAGCCGGAATCCTTAAAGTCGTGTCAATTGTTTATTATTGCATTATTTGCGAAACCGAAACTAAGAGCTAAAAATAGACGCATACATTACGGGTAGCAAAGATATAAAAAACCTTTATAGTTTACTGCGTGTATTTACATACAATGTTCAACGATGATTTAAATCCAAGGTAAATGCTATGATAGTTAAGGTACCAGGGGAACACAGGTGTACTGCGCGTTAAATGGTCACTACGCCGCTACTCCTGCGCCCTCACTTAATATATATGTAGCTTTTTGTGGGAGAGGGGGGGGGGGTAGTGACCAATTTTCGTGCCGAACACCTGTGGGTGGGAATAGATCCTTTCATTTAGTCGATTGATTAGGTCATATTAGTTCAGGGATTAATTAAGACAACTATCACATGCATTTGGTATATATTAGTGCTTGTTACTCAGCATGAATAAAATTAAATCTCCTTCACCCGTCTGATGGCGCAGATTGAATGACATTTGTCCTGACGTTAAATCGCAATTGTGTTTAAATCTTGTCCTATAGTCATGAATTAATTAGGTCCTATAGTTTGGGATTAGTCAAGCCATAAAGTTGAGGATTAATTAGATCCCATTGTCAGGAATTAATAATGTCCTATAGTTGCACACTGATTATGTCCTATTGTTTAGGATTAACTAGGTCCTATAGTCAGGAATTAATTATGTCCTATAGTTGGCCTAAAGTTGAGGATTAACTAGGTCCTATAGTCAGGAATCAGTTCCTATAGTTGACGATTATTTAGTATTATTGGTCACGGATTAATGATGTCCAATAGTTGTATATTAATTAAGTCATATAGTCATGTATTAATTATGTCCTATAATTTGAGAAAAATTAGGTCCTTACTTTGAGGATTACTTAGGTCCAATAGTTGAGGATGAATTAGGTAATATAGTCAGATATTAATTATGTCCTATAGCTGGAGATTAATTAGGTCCTATAGTCCGGGATTAATTAGGTCCTTTAGTCCGGGATTAATTAGGTCATATAGTCGGGGATTAATAAGGTCCTAAAGTCGTGGATTAATAAGGTACTATCGTTTGGTATAAATAAGGTCCTGTAGTCGGGGATTAATTAGGTCCTATAGTCGGGGGTTAATTAGGTCCTATAGTAAGGAATTAATTAGGTCCAAAAGTCAAGGAAAGACATTAAAGCAGAAATATGGAATCATGCAATTTACAAAACAGTATGAGTATGAAATTAAATCTCACTGAAATTAGTCCTGAAGTTAAATCTTACTGAAATTAGTCCTGAAGTTAAATCTTACTGAAATTAGTCCTGAAGTTAAATCTCACTGAAATTAGTCCTGAAGTTAAATCTTACTGAAATTAGTCCTGAAGTTAAATCTTACTGAAATTAGTCCTGAAGTTAAATCTCACTGAAATTAATCCTGAAGTCAAATCTCACTGAAATTAGTCCTGAAGTTAAAAACGCAATCGTGTTTCAAACAGGATTAAAAGTAAAACGGGATAGTAATTACTTTGTCATTTCACTAATCATATACGTAACATTTCAATACATGGAGGACTCTCCGTATTATTTCCTAGATCATAGCAAGGGATGCAACTCAAAATGGTCCAAGTATTACCAAGTCATATAAAAGATCAATTATTATTTTCAAATAAAATATAATTTCTCAAAACTGCCCTGTTATATTCATGAATATTTGCGGTTTTCTTTCAAAAATAGTGTTATATTTACAAAATGTCCAATATCTTTCAACAAAAAGGCTGCATTATTATTTAAATTTGAAATATACACGTGTTTGTAAGGTTTCTGTTGTAAAACATTGCTATATGTTATTTTATGCTAAACAATGGTTATAATCAGAATCAGCAATTAATATACTATCCGCCTCTATAACTGTGTCATAAAATGACTGGTGGAATGTATTTAGGTTAAAAAATATTATTTTATTTTAAAACATTTCTGTCGACTACTAGTCACATGTTCACTGATTTTCAAAAATGGAATCAACATTTTATAGTTTAGTGGTGATATCATAGAAGTTTACCGTCGTGATGACGGTAATCGAACCCTGGACTGTGCGATTCACAATCGAACGGTTTACCTATTGAGCTAACCTGGTGGGCTCTTATGTATTTTGATATCTATGCAATTAAGCTCGAAAATTTCAAAATAAGGATTCCACAAAATACCGACTGTTTATATTACTTGTAGAATATAATTTTGTAATTTTCTAAACTGGGATCCACACAAATTACCACACAAATTACCCAGTTCTTAATATTGAACAACACATCATTCCAGTAAAAGCTTTATGACGTTACAGCTATTAATAGAATGTTTACTTTAATTATTCACTTGAATGAAAAAAAGAGTTATTTTGAAGTGGTATATAGTAGATCAAATATGAAGTCGTTCAAATTTTTTTTAACTCAACGTGGGCGAAGAATCGTACTAAAGATATATTTTAGTTTAATTCATGGTATATTTTCTAACTATCTTGTGCAATTTTCCTCTTATATTAAGAGACGCAAGACGTAAGAATTTCATTTTTATATATTTTTGTGCCTATCTGGAGCTCCTTTGATGTTTATTTTCTGTTTTTACGAGTTTGTGTCGAGTCGAAACCAGCAAAATAACGTATCACTATTTTCGCAATAAATTAGTATGGCAATAAAGCAACTTAACATTTCCCTTAATGATAGTGAAAATAAATACTTTTCTCAGCTTGAAATAAAAGCATTTTAATTAATTGCTTAATATATTTATCATTGTACAACAGCAGCAGCAACAACGACAACATCAAAGATTTGAATCTCTAAAATTTGATTAATTATTGCACTGTTAAGATAATTCCGAAAGATGAAACCAAAAACCACTTTAAATGCCATTTTCTTTATAAGATGATTCCGTATTTTGTACTTTTAGCTAATTACACGGAATATACAAAGGAACATTGTGATCTGAAGACATTTCACTCTCAGACACTGCAATCTTAAACGCCCCTAAAAATCTGTTATACAGTACACTATTTATCATCCATTTATTTTTTCGATAGTTTTCATTTCAATACAATACCTGAAGGGAAAATTGCGGGACCCGAGTATTCTTGGGTATAAAGTGCCCAGGGAGATTTGTCCGAATTGCATTGCTCCGATAAATCAAACTTGCACGCACGGATTTTTAGTGTCTAAAATATGAATTTATCATACCAAGTCGTAAAAAGGCTTTAAACAATCCAATTTCGTTACGATTTAACTAAGCTAAAAAAGCCATTTATCCATTATAAGTCGGCAGTTTCGAATGATTACAACATTTAAGTGGCTAGCCGTACGGGCCGTAACATCATAATGTTCAATTCACACCAGCTACTGTAATATAGTTATACGTTTAACGTTATACGTCTTATAAAAATAGTTATGTACTTATCTTTATATCAGCCATATTTAAAAGGGCGTCCGTGGCCGATGGGTTAAGGTCGATGGCGTCACACATCTTACCCCTCACCACTGTTGGTTCCGATCCCGACAGTAACTTTGTATTATTTCATGTAAGTAAGCTATCTTTCAAGCTTACGGAACGTCGATGGTTCTACTCATGTGTCGGTTCGTTCCTGAAATAATGAATGGAAGTGCACCTGAGGTCTTCCTGAATCAGTAAAACTGGAATGTCGGGATATGACCCCATCTTTGTTGGTTTGACCTTAAACCAAATCAATCAAACAAACAAACAAACACACAATTTTTAAATATGACTTCCTGCAGTTTTTAACAATATGCCTGTGAGAGTAAAAATATTTGAATTTATGCTACTTCTGTACGCAATACTTTCGTACCCAATGAGGGATAATTTTCGTGCCAAAATGAGTCTTTGGTAATGCATATTTTTCAGAAAAGAGTTAGATCAAATGGCTTTTATTATGTTATATTGCCATATTCAGTTGATTTGATTTTGAAGATTTCACTTTGTAAATAAGATTGATAAATATTTAAAAGGAATTTCCTCTACAGTCAAATCACTTATATATGTGATGACACTTACCTAGAATCGGAAACACAATGTCTGCCCCCGAGGTACTGTAAATAGGAAGATTGTTGCTTAGAACCAACAGAAATCACACTCCCACTTTTCCTTTAGTTTTGAGTATATTTACCATCTTTAACATGCAAAGTGTCTACGTTATACTAATTACTAGTAACTTGATTAAGACGTTGCATAAAATGTTCGGGGCTTCCGCTTACAGCATATCTAGTGCTTTGATAAATTCTTGCTTTAATGCCATTCTTTGTAAGTATTTGTGATATCTCGGCCATCCTGTTTTTTATTTTTGAAAAATGACCAAAGTATTTGTATACTGGTATTAATAAACATGAAACTGTATTTATTGATTTAAATAATAGCTTCGATATAATATATACATGATTAATAATTTCATAACATGATATGATTGAATAAACTTTAATATGTGTCACTAAATCTATATATTACGTACTGCATTGGCATATTTACACATATAATTATGATGGTAATGTCAGACTCGGAAGGGATAGTGACGCATGTCGATTCTTAAACAGCGGAACATAAAAGAACTTTTTTCGTTTCAGAGGGCTTTCATTTAACACAATACATCAATCTGAATAGAAATGGCAAGCAAGAAAAAAACATGGTATCAGTTTGTTTTTTTTTAGAAATTTTTATAACATTTTTTTCATAAATTGTACAATAAATAACATATAAACTTAGTTTGATGACATATTGAGTACGTTATATTTAGGATGAAACTTTTATATGAAAGCAATATTAAGTTTAAAATATACATGAAAAAAATGTCATGTATATAAAATATTTCAGTTATTTTGTTTTGCTTTCGTTTTGTTTTCACAAATATGAAGTTCATAATACAGTTTCATATAACGAATTATCAGCGACATCGGAAAAATGCTTGTGGAGTAATAATCCTTTGCACATTTCCACCGTTTCCTCCTGCCCCACCTGAACCTGAACTTCCGGCTCCACTTCCTCCTCCACCACCCCCAGCGCCTGGAGCTTGACCTCCCTGACCACCCGCACCACCTGTACCACCTTGCATTGTCGCGTCAACGTTGCCCATTGTTTTCACTGTCAATAGAATAATTCAGTTTCTGTTTTGAACTAAGTGTTTTAGGCTACTTATTATAACAAGAATTACATAGTGTCTAAACGAACAAAAACATAGAAAAAAAGCAAAAAAAACTGGAGGCGGCTGAACCGGGTGGTGCTTCCCGAATAGGTTTTAGACACAGAAGAGTATACCTTTTGTAGTTTCATAGTTATGTCCTGGACAAACTGTCATGATGATATCTTTTCGGTTTCAGCGTTATCTCTCGGACAAAGTTCAAAGTGTATAAATGAACAATGGACATTAATTCCAAAATAAGGCAAGGCAGAGTTACAGTCTTTTGCACTGCAGTCCTACCTAATAAGATATATCTACCTACAAAGTTTCATGCTGATATCTTTTATGGTGTCAGAGTCCATGACAATGGTTAAAGTGTAAAAATAAACAAAGGGCAATAACTCAAATTATAGGCAAGGCAAAGTAAAGGTTCTTTTGCACTGCACATTTACCAAATGAGATATATCTACCTACAAAGTTTCATGTTGTTTTAAAGTCCCGGTTTATGTCCCGGACAATGTTCATAGTATAAAAAATAACATTGGGCAATAACTTTAAAATGAAGCAAGGCAGAGTTACGGTTCTTGTGCACTGCACATTAACCCAAATATATCTATCTACATACAAAGTTTCATAGAGATACCTTTTGTTGTTTCAGAGTTATGTTCTGGACAAGAAAGAGGGAACGGACGGACGGACAAAGAAATAGAAAAGCGGCGACTATAAGCTCACCTTCGGGAGCATAAAAACCAAAAAAAAGAAATAAAACAAAAACAAAACAAAACAAAGAAAACAACTAAATAAATAACATCAACAAAATATAGAATTACAGATATAAAAATATATATCCAATACACTGTTTTGCTTCATTGTCTCAATGAACACTGTTTAAATTAATATAGTCAATAAGTTCACCGACTTACCTTTGTATTGAAGCTTTCCTGAGATCACACTTGATTTAAACTAATCAAAGAAACTTGCTTTACTGAAAATATAAGTTGTGTCTACACATTATACATTCAATACATAAAATAGTAATGCATGTACGTATTAACGAAAGCACGTAACCAGACAATTTCCTCTGTAAATGTTTTGAAAAATCTATATCATCCATACAGGTATCTTATCCATAATTATTTATCATATTAAATAAACTCAGACTCTTTGTTGACATTTTATAAGTTGTTTTTGCGAATAGTTTGATAATATAATTACTGTGCCTAATTATATTTTCGCAGTAATAAATCAATAATCTCCTGACCACCCTTTAAACTAATTTATGAGTGAAAGTTCAAACCTGACAATTTAAAAGAGATTTTAGATTTAAAAATGAGGTTAAGGTTTACCTTATTACCAGACAGCAAACCAGGGTATGATAGGTATTCTAAATCTTCCCTTTTTATCATAAAGATTCCCTTTACTTGGTAAACCAGCATTACCTATTAATCAGGATTATTTTTAGAACAAACCCGTTTCATTTTTAAAAACTGCCTAGTTGTTTCTATAAATAAAATAAAATTCATGTCACGAGATCGTTTTAGTAATACATGCCATGACTAGATGACCTAATAAGTCTACCCAGCAAACACAAGACGTCATACTGACGTCAGATTTAAGTCAGGTTCTGACGTCGGATGACGGTCGGAAAAACGGTTGGATTTGAAAGTTTTTTTGACGTAATAATCTGACGTCAGGTAGACGTCAGAATCTAACCATTATTTAACCTTTTTCTGACCAAAATCTGACCATTATCTAACCATTTTCCGACCTCAATCTGACCATTTTCCGACCTCAATCTGACCATTTTCCGACCTAAATTTAACCAGTTTCTAACCATTTTCCGACCTCAATCTGACCATTTTCCGACCTAAATATTAACCCTTTTCTGCCCTAAATCTGATCATTTTCTGACCTTCATCTGATCATTCCCCTAATCTTTTTTGTTTCACCACGTCATAAATATTTTCTGGCTAATCCTGATTTGATCAAATTTAATGTAACTCATTCTATTAAGTGACTTTCCCTCCAATGAAATGTATAACAGAAAACTAAAAGCAAAAATATGTTTTATGCTTTTTTAATTTAAAATAAAAGTTGCAATTTTAAGCTGATACATACAATTTTAGTAAATTCTGCAAGGTTTAATAATTTTCATAAATTAAATAAAATAAAACATAAAATAAGTTAATTACAAAACAAAAAGTATTACAAAAACAATGACATAAATGAAACTAAGAAAACATGTACAAATATTAAAGAACAAACCAATGTATGCACATTTCTATCAAAGTTTGCCTTATCAAATAAAATAATGAAAATATAATTTTAAGAAAAGTTAAAAGATATTGATAATAATGTTTTAAGCAATTAATGACAGATTTTCAGTATTTTAACTATATTTCTACAGCATTTCTAAAACATTTAGTGCCATTTTGCATATTTTGACCTCCTTTGATAATTGTCAGTAATGTATAAATTGCTGCCTTTTAGTTACTTCACAAAGTTATACTTTAAGATATCCATGAGAATTAGCACGAATTTTGAGATGTGATGCTTTAAGATATGACCTTCTTTCAGCACCCCTCGTCTGTCCGGAGGATATGTAGCGTTTGTAGCGTCCAATAGCGTGTGTGACATCATTTTCACTGAAAAAAAAAAGAAATTTATGAAACATGTAAAAATAACAAGCAAAAATGTTTTCAAGGTTATCTTAACTTAATGATCAATTTTGCCAACTTTTTATAAGAGAGCTTTAACAAAAATTAAAAGTAAACATAAATACTGAACATTTAAAAAGCCGCTTTTAAACTCCAGTTTAGTATGGATTAAAGTATGTAATAGAATTTACAAAAATCTTACTTTCATATGTTTCTTTTAACATATTCACGTGTTTCCGTCCCTCCGACCTTTGAGAGCATGTCCAACACTTTAACTACCTGAAAAGAAAATTATATTCTAACTTATGTATATATTCTACGTTTGAAATAGAACAGTTACGCAAGTCTTAAATATTTTATAGTTTTAAATTAAAGATTTAATGCCGAAATGTCTGGAACCAAAACGTCTTGGGTTATTTGGGACCGGAACGTCTTGGTCCGAAATGCTCGAAATCGTACAAATTCATTCTCAATTTTCAGATTTTAACTGACAAAAACATCACAGTTTAAGAAAAATATGAAAACTAAGCATTCTCTTTGGTAGTACTGAAAGGCATATTATAAACTCTTCACAAGCAGAGTTAAAACATGTCAATTTTAAAAAAGATTTATTATAAGACAATATCGCGAATTTGTGTGACATTTTACTTCAGCTGTTCAAATAATGATAATTAAATTTAAGAGTGCTTGCAATCATGCAATTATTTATCAAATACAAAGTAGAAATAAATTGAACTGACCTTTTTGTTCAAGAAAATCTATAATATTCACTTTATCAATGCATCCCGATTCCTGACCGACAGCCAAAACGTAACGCCTACGAATTTGAATTTCCATCCACGTGACTTTAGATTCGAATTATAGGTTAATTATGTTTTCTTTCCCTTTTCTGTCACTATGATTAAATGTTAAAGCACTATTAAAAAACTCGTGATTTTGATACATATAATGTAAGACAAATGATAATGTTATAACGTTAAATGATTGGAACTTGTAAACAGATCTGTGGCTATAAATAGATTTCATAACAATAACACATGTAACTTGCCTATATACAGCGCCAACTACATGTTTTATTATGTTGCAGCGCCGCGATCTTGGTCTGTATTTATATAAGAACACTTCATTTGTAATCCAAATAACATTTGAAAAAAAGTTTAAATGATTACAACAGCGAATAAGGATTATTTTTTGTTATTTTTTTACCTACCGTCAGGACACCGACCAGAACCTGACGTTAGTACGACGTCAAAAAGAAACGTCTATTAGACATCGGTATTTTAACGTCAGATTTACGTCGTATTTTGGTCACCGACGTCGTGACCAAAATCTAACATTAATCCGACGTTATTTTAACGTCATGTGTTTGCTGGGTAGTTGTTTCACGTTTTTAAGAGCCCGGCTTTTATACTTTAATATCAACTCTATTGATATATTTCGTCAGAAACATTTAGTTCAGGTATTCCTTTCAATCAAAACGCAAAACGCAAAGAAACACACACTACATGTACACGGGTATATGAGCATATGTTTATACTTAAGACGGGAAATCATGATTTAAGTTTCAGAAATCACGTTTTCACAATATTATCCTCATTAATTCAGGACTTTGACTTCAATGAATACACAAATTGAAAACGAAATTTCAAAAGTATGACATTTATAATTTATGAAATTAAACTCATAAGGTCCAGTTGTTCTATTATGAATCTGTGAAGTTGAAAAAATGAATTCAGAAAGTTGTAATTGTGGATTCGTGGTGCATTGATTAATACATAAAAATATGGAAACAAAGTGATCCTTCGGAAGCATTAATCCCAACAAAATTACAAGAGAACTGCAGACCCGGTTTGATTGAGTCTGTACATGAGTGATACTGAAAACGTGCAAAATCCCTCACGCCCCATAGCACCGGCTTCAACGGTACTTAATTCTCAAAACTTAACTGTGCTGGTATCAATGATACCGCAGGACAAGTAAAATATAACAACACTAAAGTAGAGTACAGGACAACTTTTAACAGCTGCCACATAGCACTTGCCACCTGCTGTTGTGAAGTAGTATAAAGTCTCATGTTATGTATTAACCTGTATCTTTGAAGGTTATAAACGATTACATTTACTAATATTAATTTTTAGCGATGTCATTTATTTAATGTGAGAAGGTCATGTTATTGTGACCAAGAGACATAACATAAAGACCGGAGAGTCATTTTTTTAGAGATATAGACCGGGTGTGTTATGTTTTTTACATTGGGTAGTGAAATGCGTCTAGTGTGGCAGTAATAACGTCTCTAGATCCACTGTGCCGCTGCTAATCTATTTTGTTAGGTTAGGGAGTGTCGAGTGCCTTAAATCTTTCCTGCAGCTCAAAGCCTCTGTACTACAAGACTCCTTTCAGTGCTTCCCCCGCGGAAAGACACAGTAATTAAGACATTCGCTCTCAAGCTAAACTGAAAGGGGATCTCAGAGGAGCAAGCAGCAGGCCTGAAAATGAAGTGTGTAGCCTCACCAGTGTGTGGACATGCCTAGCTACTCATCAACCTTCCCAAACTATGAGAGATTAATAATAGCAAGTTACATATATTAGGAATCAGTGAATGCAGATGTTACGGACTTTGTAAAACAAGGTAACAAGTATGAGTGAAGTTTACTCAGGCAGAAGAGATGGTTAAACATCATGAAGGAGTAGCCAATCATCTTTTTGTAAAAACAGCAAGCACAATAATTAGTAAAATACCATCCTGTAAATGAGGAGTCAGATTGAAAAGAAAGCCTCTACAGGCATCAATAATACAGGTCTATGCACCGACATATGAAACAGATGATTAATTCAATCAAGCATTTTACCACGCTTCACAAGCTGAACTGCATAAGATCCTTAAAGCAAGATCAAACAATCATTATGGGAGAGCTAAAATGCTAAAGTTGGGAGTGAAAAACTGGTTTGGAGAGTAAAATGGAAAGACGCGGTAGGGAACAAAATGGAATTTAAAACTCTGTGGGAAATAACAAATATGGTCATCGGTGGTACTTGTTTAAGTACAAGAAGATTCTTAAAAACCCTTGCATGGGGTTCGCTGGAGAAGAGATAAAAATAAAATAGAACCACATTGCTTTTTTAAATGGAAGATATCCTACAACATGGTATGAGTGAGAGTGAGGCGATGTTGGGAAGTGATCACCAAAGCTAGTTCCAGCCTATACTCAACATTTAAACCCATGAAAGTAACAACCCTGTAAAACAGGTTGAATGCGAAATAGCTACTGGTAAACTGAAGGCAGCAAAAAAGCCAGCTTTCAAAAATTGAACTTAAAAACTGTTTCATATGATCAAAACGAATAAGAATGGGGAATGATGAGCAATGGGAGGGAGTATTGTACCTGAAATTTATGAAGCAAGTAAGAAGATTCTGGGTTACAAAAAGGAGGGTTAATTTAATAAATACTTCAATATTTTTTTTGTATACATTATGAAAAATTGGTTTTTTATTAAATTTTAATAGAATGCATACATGTTTTCTATGCTTACAAAGAAAAAGTTCCGGGTAAACCTCAGGTCAAAGGTAATATTGTGATAATACTGCCGACTCTAAATACAGCGGGAACAAGCCGTAAATAACTGATATTGGTAACTATAGTTAAAATTAATTTCCTCTCGATTTTTTTAAACTATTACGATGTGTAAACCTACAATTTACGATAACAAAATCAAGAAATATTAAAAAATTAGATAAAAGTTATAACGACCTCAAATGAACGTAGAAAAAATTAAAACTTTATGATTAATGTAAAAACTTGGGAAAGCTTTTTTAAAAATATTATGGGATTATTACATGATTTTTGAAAAGAAAAAAACGTCAATGTGATCAAAGTTAAATTGACTTACAAGTGGATAACAATGTTCAACAAACACTCTCAGAATACAAACTGCTTAAAGAAAAAGAAAGAAAAAGAAAATCTTTATATGCCCTGTGTCTTCAAACATTGAAATTGAGAAAATTAGATAATACACATGAGACATCTATTAAACAGTCAATTTACAAATTTTATCAATAATTTGAATTCGATTAACAAGTAGAAGCCAATAACCATTGTTGTTGATCTTTTAAACAGTTCTTGTTAACACTTTTAAAGGACAACGTTCTAGTGACCGACGTTCAATCAATTACGGTTACGGGCTGTTTCTCTGATCCTTATGTGACATTTCGCTTATGAATCTTTAACTCTTATAAATCTTTAAATACACACATAAGAAATACAGTATTGGTACTGTAACTGTACTGCAGTCATTAAGCAAGTTCTGGTACTGATTCTGAAGTAGTTACACGAATACATTTTTACTACTGATACTGGTACTGCATTAATGTCCCCAACATTGGTAGTTGGAACTGCAATTTTTATAAAATATTGAAAGTGAAAACTATCATCACTTGTATTTGTTGTTAAATATATCCATAAACAGACTTTATGTAATTTTAATGTATATTGTGAAGGGAAGAATAATAGAGGGACGTTTTATTGTAAACGAAGTTGTGTAAGTCCAACATAGGATTCAAAATTATTGTTCACATATTTTTTAGCATTTGAAAATTATTGACTTGAAGTTTCAAATAGTAATTGTATTGGTTAATTAATAATCCTGGAACTTAAGTACAACATCCTTATGCATGTTGTAGGCAAGCAGGCTAGTAAGCATGCAGGTACACATACATACATACATACATACATATTTTATGTTGATGCTTAAAGTAAAAAATATACTAGTACTTCATTAAAGAGTATTAAACTATTTTATCTTAATAAGTTACATATGGACAGAATTGATTAAAAAATATGATAATAATAGGTTCAAACAATTCATTTCTTAATAAGCCAATATTATTTATTACAATTAAATATCAAAATATAGTTTTATTACATTTTTCCTGAAGACATCAATAACTGCACTGAGTTTAATTAACATACATAAAGAATGAGAGCTTGGGGTTACCAAAATATACGCTCATTGACGGGGAAGGTTTTTATTTTATATATATCAAATGCAGTTTACCAAATAATTGACTTATCTAACCTAGTGCTGTATACATAATGATGTGTTATAACAGACATGGTAAAAAATGTCTTATTATCAAATAATGCATAGATCAATACGCATAATTTTATAACGGAACAACTTTAACAACTAACTTTTATCGGGAAATGAACACTGTTGCAAATTTCTGCTTTCATATTCAACAAAATGAAATATTTACATTTGCTTTGACCTAATAATAACAAGCCGGAATCCTTTAATTCGTGTCAACTGTTTATTATTGCATTATTTGCGAAACCGAAACAAAGAACTAAAAATAGACGCTTACATTACGGGGAGCAAAAATATAAAATACCTTTATAGTTTACCGCGTGTATTTACATACAATGTTCAATGATGATTTTAATCCAAGGTAAATGCTATGATGATTAAGGTACCAAGGGTACACAGGTTTACTGCGCATTGAATGGTCACTACGCCGCCAGTCACCCACCCTCACGAAAAAAAATAAAGAAAGAAAAAAGATACTTATGCTTAATATATATGTAGCTTTTTGGGGAAAGGGGAAGGGGCGAAGTGTCAGCAGAACAACTCTGGGTGGGACTAGATCCTTTCATATAGTCGATTGATTAAGTCATATTAGGTCATATAGTCAATTAAGACAACTAGAACATACATTTGGTATATGTTAGTGTTACTCAGCATGAATAAAATTAAATCATCTTGACCCGTCTGATGGCGCAGATTTAATGAAATTTGTTCTGACGTTAAATCGTAATTGTGTTTAAATCTTGAATAAACGAGATTGTAATTACTTGGTCATTTAGAATATACATATTTAACTTTTTAAAATAATGAGTACTCCCCCATTTTATTTCCTTTATCATAACAAATGATGCTCATAATGGTCCAAGTATTACCAAGTCAAATAAAACATCAATTAATATTATTTTCAAATAAAGTACAATTCCTCAAAATTTCCCTGTTATAAACCTGTATGTTTATTTGCGGTTTTCTTCCAAAAAGATTTTCATATTAAGACATGTCCAATATCTTTCAACAGAAAGTTGCATTTTTAAAAAAAAATTTGTTTAATTTGTTCACGTGCTTGTCAACATTCAGGTTTCTCTTGTAAAACAAAGCTATATGCTTCTTTATGCTGAAAATGGTGGTTTGAAATAATTCAATCAGCAAGAAATATACTATACGCCTCTGTAACTTTTTCATAAAATGACTGGTGGAATGCATTTACGTAACACATATTTTTTCATTCATAACAATACCTTCGATAGCAATTCACATCTTCACTGATTATCAAGAATGGAATCAACAGTTTTATATTTAAGTGGTGGTGTTTGCAGTTTACCGTCGGGATGATGGCAGTAAGCCACTCTGAATTAACCAGATCGCAGCGACCACATCGTTCCTAAGCATGCTACCAAGCAGTTGTATGTAACTGATTACTTCAGTACATACCACAGAAGAGGTACAGTACAAATGACCGAAGACAGTATTTCATGATCATTCACAATCCGCCAATCGAACCCCGGATTGCCCGATTCACAATCCAACACTCTACCTATTGAACTAACCTGTCGGGCTCTTATATTTTAATAAATGCTTCATATATCTTTATATTAAGCTCGAAGGTTTCAAAATAAGGATTACAGAAAATATAGGTTATTTATAATTCATGTAATGCATTTTTAAACTGGGATCCACACAAATTACCTAGTTCTTAATAAAGAAGAACACATCACTCAAGTTTTATGACGTGACAGCTATTAATAAAATGTTTAATTTGATTATTCAAATGAATGCAAAAAGATATATTTTGAAATGGTATATAGTAGACCAAATATAAATGCGTTCAAATTAATTTTAACCCAAAACTGTTAAAGATCGCACTTAAAATATATTTCAGTTTAATTCGAGATATATTTACTTCTTACCGTTTGCAGCCTTCCATCTTAAGGTACCCAATTTTTACATGTAACGATTTCAAATTTTATGGTTTTTTTATATTTTTGTGTCTTAGTGGAGCTCTTTTGATGTTTATTTTCTGTTTTTTACAAGTTTGTGTCGAGTCGAAACAAGCAAACCAAAGTATCACTGTTTTCGCCTCAAGCAATAAATTAGTATGGCAATAAAACAACTTATCATTTCCCTTTATTGTAGTGAAAATATATACTTTTGCCAGGGTAAAATACAAGCATTTTCATTCTTTGCTTCATATATTTATCTTTTTACAACAGCAGCAGAAGCAACAGCAACACCATCAGAGATTTCAACTTTGTTAGAAAATAACGAGATCTCTAAAAGATAATTCCGATTATGATATCACTTTAAATTCAATTTTCTTTATATGTTGATTCTGTATTATGGACTTTTAAATATACTGATTAGTTGCTTCTTTTCTGGAGAGGAAACAAGACACTCTACTCCCAGACACTTCAATTTTATTCGCCCCACCCACTCCCCCTAAAATTCTTTTATACAGAACACTCCTTAACACCTCTTTAAATTTTCAATAGTTTATATTTCAATATAACGCCTGTGGGTGAAAAGGCCAATGCCCGTAATATCTTGTGAATAAAGTGCCTGGGGCGATTTGACAAAAATTCACTGCTAATTTCAATTACTACCGGAGTATTAAGCTAAGCGTATACTAATTTTCTTGATTAAGAATTTTTCATAAAATTGGTGGGGGCTTGCCGCTTTAAGCATTTTTAGTGCTTTGATAAATATTTGCTTTAATGCCATTCTATGTGCGTATTTGTGCTAATTCGGCCATCCTTTTTATATTTATAAATGGTCAAGAGTATTTTGTATGCCGATATTCAAATAAACCTGAAACTGTATTTATTGATGTTAATATGTGTTATTATATATAATCGTACTGTACATGTATATTTACAGAGAACATTATCATGGTTATGTCAGGATCGGAAAAGCGGAACAAGATTTTAACGAACTTTTTTCCTTTTAGAAGGTTTTCATTTAATGACATAATACACCAACCTTAACAGTAATGGCGAGCAAGACAAAGCATTGTTAGGTTTTTGTTTTATTAAGAAAATTTAATTATATTTTGTCATATACATGTATTATACAGTAAATAACATATAAACTTAATTTAATATTTGGTACGTTTTATTTAGGAGGAAACTTTTATATAATGCAATTGTAAGTTTTAAACATGTAAGAAATTGTCTTGTGATTGTAATATTTAAGTTATTTTGTTCTCACAATATTAAGAAAGTTCACAGAGCAGTTTCATATAAAGAATTATCAGCGCCACAGGAAAATTGCTTGCGGAGTAATTATCTTTCGTCCACCTCCACAAATACTGGCACCATTACCTCCCGTCCCACCTGAAGCACTACTTCCGGCTCCACTTCCTCCCCCACCGCCCCCAGCACCTTCAGCTTGGCCTCCCTGACCACCTGCACCACCTGAATTGTTCGAGTTAGTGTTGCACATTTTTTCACTGTCAATTAAAAGTGTTTTAAGATATTAATTATAATCCGAATTACATATTGTCTAATAGAAAAACAACAACAACAAAAAAACAACAAATTAAACATTAAAATAAGAATAAAGATACAAATAAGTACTGGAAGTAAAATATATACATCTTAAACACTGTTTGCTGCATTGTCACGTTCAATGTTGTATTAATTAACTTAGTTTATAACGTCATCGACTTACCTTTATATTGAAGATTTTCTGAGTTCACACTTTATCGAAGAATACTTGCTTTACTGAAAATACAAGTTTTGTCTACCTTATACTTTTATAACATAGAATAGTAATGCATGTATGTATTAACTGAAGCATGAACTATATATAGCTTTACCGGTCAACTATGTTAGTGATATATGATTGTTTTAAAAGTCATACAGACATTTTATCCTCCATTATTTATTACAAATAAACGCATACTCTCTGTTGTCATGACGTAAGCTTTTATGTGAATGGTTTGAATAACAAATGTAATAATTGTAATAAGAAATGTAATAATGATAATAAAATGTAATAATTATTTTATTTTTTTCAAAATCAGCAGTAATTAATTAAAACGCTTCTGACAACCAAGTTCACTTACATATAAATAATAATTCAAATATTACAGTTACTGTATTAAAAGTGATTTAAGATATATTAATGATACTGTAAAGATTTACCTTGTTAGCATACAACATACAAATGTATGATATGTATTCCTAGTCTTGCCTTTTTATAATAAAGACTTCATTATTTGGGAAACTAGCGACATACCCCACAAACTTAATCTGAATTATTTATAGAATTGAAAAACCGTAATATTATGGCTTATTTGTGTCTATAAATAAAACAAAGTGCATGTCATATGATCAATTTAGTCATAAATGCGGTGATATGGTGACCTTGTAGAATTTTAACTTTTGTATGTTCCTTTATACTTTTATACCCGCTCTACTGATATTGTGACAGAAACATTTAGTGCATGTTATCATTAGGAAACCCACATTACATGTACAAATCAAGTCATAAAATCATGATGGGGGAGTCAATATCTTTTAAATGAAATAGACCGGGGAGGTGCTTATACTTCTATGGTGGTCACTTGACTTCGTTTCACTGGTCTGCCACACACAAGGACCAGGATCGCCATCTTCATTGTCACGTCCAATTAGGATATTCATTCCACTGTCTTAATCAACCCAAACTCTTCCTCTACCCTATATATCTCCCTCATAAAGAACAAGATAAATCGAAGCTGTTAACACACACACATACATACACGCATGCACGCACGCACGCACACATAAATAATACGGAAAATGAAAATGGAGTAAATTTAAATACGCTGTAATTTGTCCAATGAATTGTTCTTATGTATAGAATGTAAATAACATAATTATTTTAGAGCATTGCATTATCATTGCTGCATAATATACGAAAATGAAAGTAAGATTTATTGGTTAAAATATACGCAAATTTGAACCCACTGTTTACAAATTTACAATAAATTCAAATTAAATATTCCACGATGATAATAAAATACCCGAGTTACCAGTAACACGTCTCTTCTATAGGCATTACATGATTTTTTTTGGCGTTTCTTTCTTTTTTTGAATTTTTTTCGTTTACCTCAAAGTTCTGATTAATATGATTCGAAAGCAAATTTATTTAGAAATGTGATGTCTTTTTGATAAACACTTCATCATTGTGGTTTTATTAAATATCTTATAGCAGACATTCTGGTACCTGTATATATGAAAAATGATAAGTTCAAACAATGACGGCGTCAGAGAAATAAGAACAACGTTAAAAAGCGCATGGTATACATGTCTTTTTGCAGACTTCACGTCTAATTGTGGACGTCGCTCAGCACATAAGAACATCGTTTTATGAATTGTATACAATATCAACAAATATCTGACTTTATTATAAATTCAATTTGATTGAAAAATATATATGGTTTAGGGTTTTTCTTAATATCATCTTTTTTATTTAAAGAGTTATAAGTAAACATGAGTTTGTTGTTATAGATAACTGATATTATCTTTTATTAATACATATATATAATTAGTCGTTACTTCAATAAAACAGATGACATTGTTGCTGGGACATACTAGTCAAAGATTGTTTACAAAAGCATTTTAAGTATATATATTTTTTTAAACTATAATTTCTATTTAGTAACGCAAAACCTTAAGACTATAAAACATGTAGTATTTCAATGAATCCATACCATCAATTGAAAAAAACTGATCTTTCATTAACTAAAACATTCTCGAAATAAAACGAATGATATCATAATTATAATTGAAGTGCTCTGAAGTATGGCGAGTCTTTATGTGGCGAATCGTCTCTACACACATAGGCACTTATAACCCGACACTGACTTTTTCCTTAAAAACATACGTTATTTGTGAACGGATTTTGTTTAGATTTGGACTTTACAAAATTCAATATATCATACTACTACTTAGAATTTTATTTACAATTCATTGATAAGAAAATAGAAAAAATAGCAAAACAAATAGGCTACTGTAAAAGGAAAAATCACAAAATGACTGTAAAAATCGTAACACAATGAACAGTCTCTGAATCCTATAAAATATGTATGTTTACCAGTTCTAACACTTTATATGACCTCCCAATTGGCTATAACAAAGTAAACACCTCTGCCTCACAGTTCTTTATTTCTAAATAAGGACTTGCCCGTGTTCCAGGAAATTGCGAGGAACTTTTGGCTGCTTTCTTACACGCCTTTTCAATTCAGCCGACAAGTGCGATGTTTAGATCTTGTAACTTGGAATGCAGGAGTTGCTTGAACTCGAGGAAGCCCTTATTCCGAAATGGAGAAGTATTCACTCCGTCATAACCACGAGACAGGTGTTTAAACTTTGTTATAGTCATGGGATGACACAGAAAGTATTAGAACTGGTTATTATACGGAATCAGTTGGATTTAGAGACTTTTCATCATATTACGATATTTACAGTCATTTTGTGATTTTTCATTTTGCAGTAACATATTTGTTCTGTTATTTTCTCTATTTTCTTGTTAATGAATTGGCAGTGAAATTTTAGATAATTAAGTATGGTATATTGAATTTTGTATGTTCAAAAACGGAAAAAAATCTGTTCTCAAATAACCAAGTTATACCGAAAAATGTAAGTGTCGGGTTATAAGTGCCTCTGAGTGTATTGTGCGGCGACTGGCAATGGGACGAATCGTCACTAAAGTGGGTCGAGTCCTTGGGCATCATAACGCATCAGTTATTGATATATCTGATTTTGTTTGTAATCATCCCGGGGCATTTTGAAAATCTCAGACGTTTAATACTTCACATATTTAACTTTTTAAAAGGATATTATTGTTTCGTTAAGCTCTCATTAAACCATTTCTATGAAAGATTTGAACATTAACATATCTACAAAGCACAAGACACGACGCCATACAATGCAAAATTCAAATATATATAAAATTCATATATACAAATTTGATTTCTATCCACACCCGACAGTTTACCGTATACTAAGAATAGTATTGTCAGGTCCTATTTCGTCTGTATCGTGTGCAATTATACACGTGTATTTTGATAATACTGTCCGCTATATTTCAGTATTTAACTTATTCCGGGGAAAATTAAATATAATGTTGTAAGCAATTGATGTCCAAACCGTTTGCTATATATTTATCGTTTATGACATTATCATACATATTTAAGGTGCCATAAAATAAGTTTAAACTAAACAATAAGTATTGTAATTCTATGGCGTATATAATAATATAAAAGAAAAAAAATAACAGCATAAATGCTTCGATGCTTTTCGTATCCGAACGACTGGCCGTGTGCGATCATTGGATTCTATATGGATCAATAAGCACCGTGAATTACATGTATGAATTGTCGATGTTGATGAAAAGAATGGTCAGGGACAATAACACACAACAATGTTATCAAAAAGGAATAAATTTATTACCATAACATATACTTAATTTACATTATTGAATAATTACATGAGTTCATCATTTTCTGTCAAAGTTCAAACTGTCTTATGAACGCATATGATTGGTTTATACATCAGATACCAAGTAACACAGTGCACATTTTTGATCGATATTGTTACAAATTTGTCTGTTTCAATGTTATGAAGATGATACCTGAGACAAACAAGAAGATAAGATAATCGATATTGTTATATGAAAATGAAGTGATAGATAATAAAAGGAGCTATTAAAGTGTTTGTTCAACTCCATGGAAACAGGCCTGAAGGGTAGAGGTATCTTCTGCCTTCACTTCCCCATAACTTGCCGCCATGTCCACCGTTTCCACCTGGAGCATTACTCCCGGCCCCACTTCCTCCCCCACCACCTCCTGCACCAGCGGCTTTTCCTCCTTCACCTCCTGCTCCGCCTGAATTGTTTGATCCAGTATTTCCCATTTTATTCTGTTAATTAGAACGAAGTAAATATACAATGATATCGATGAAATGTATTTATATAACGGATAATGTACAAATATATGCATTAAGAATTGCGAATCTTAACTGAGTTTTAAACTTGTTATGTTTTAAACTGAGTAAACAATGTTAAAGTTTTCAAGTCTACAATCTAATTAAAATCAGCTCCTAATTCAAGCTATGTATTAGATCTGATGGTCATTTCTTTGCGACCTTTTAAACAATCAATCATCAGCGAGCTTTTACAAATTTCAATTTTGAAAGCAATGCTGTTTCTAATTTTAACCACTGGAATACCAATTCTGAGTAGGTTCATATAGCTGACAAGTACAATTAAGGTAAGACTAATTCGGTGACAACAATATCTTAATGCAGGAAATAACGTAAGTATATATGAACTTAAGTCTGATTGCCAGACGTATTATATATAATTAAATTTAAATCAATAACGAGCACACTCCGATCAGCATAAAATTACACAAATAATTTAAAACTTTCGACACAATAACTTTCGATATAATATATAAAGCTAAATCTTTACTTACAGAAAGTTATTGATATATCTTGATATTATTAGTTATAACGATTGTTGACAGGTTATATGGCCCTATATAAACGGTTGTTTGTAAATATAACCCGAGCCGTCAGGCGAGGGTTATATTGCAAACAGTCGTTTATATAGGGCCATATAACCGGTCAACAACCTTTATAACGAATTTATAATACAGCAAGCATCCTTTTTTAGAGAAAAAAGTAAGATTTCTTCATGAATCGACAAAAGACGTGTATATAAAACTATATAAACGTCACGATTATCCAATGAAAAGCGACGTTACAAACGTGCAGTATTATAAGTATATATATATACTTTCCAATTCGACAATTTACTGCAAATATAAAGGTATAAATAAATATTACAAATATAATTATATAATTGTATTTCGATTTTTCCAATCAAGTATTCTAAACGTTTTATATTGTTATTCCATTTTATATAGTTATTCAATTCAAGTATTTACCATGACAGACAGGTACAAAATAAAATTAGTAAATTAAAATTAGTAAATAGTGATAATATCATGATCATTATGATAATTATTGATACTATATGGAAATAAACAAAAGAATGTAGAAATAAGAAATATATTTATAATGTAAACAATTCGTAAACACTTACATTTATTGTACAATTTAAACGCATTCACTGAATAATGTGTTACTTCTGTACAGCGTACTATGAATTCTGTTTTATACGGGAACACATGAATAATTGGAAAACCAATGAGCTAAATTTGGGATACAGGTATGTTACTTTGAGGAATCCAACTTCAAAATTCAGAAAAAGATCAATTAAATTAGTTTTGAATGCTTGAAAAATTACTGATAACTGTTGCCTATTTATAGATTGGATGACGTATTTAAGATATCATGTCGTTTGTTATTCGGAACAATTTTAAGGGCCCTAATATGCTTCTTGGTATCTTTAATTAAGTACTAAAGTATGTACGACACATCATTATTTGATTTGTTTCACTGAATAACTCTTTTTCAATTTCGGTAAGTTCATTTACTTTTTTTAGGTCGATCGAATAATTTTTGTCTTCTTCAGTAATATTATAGCATCAATCACTGTTTTAATGTAACGTTCATGTATATATGCTGTCAATATATATTATAGAAAAACAAAGTTTGAAAATGCACTTGAAAAGATACAGATTTTTACCATGATTAAATGTTAATATAATTGTCATTAGAAGTAACTTTACACCTAATAGAGAAGTTATCTTTGAAAAGTATAATTATAAAGTATGATATTTCCTTATTTAACAGTTTCCAGTGATAAACATGGGAAATAGCAACGACACAAATTATGGTGGCGGCGGCGGGGGAGGAGGTTGCAATGGTGGGGCGGGTGGTGGTGGTGGAAGTGGTGGTGGACCTGGCGGAGGAAGAGGAGGAGACGGAGGACGTCCAAGACAGAACGGTCAGGATGGTCAAGATGGTGTTAATGGCGGTGGAGGAGGAGGTGGTGGTGGAGGCGGGGCAGGAGGAGGCAGAGGGGGGAGAGGAGGTCGTGGAAGTGGAAATGGAAGAGATGGACAGAACGGACAAGATGGAAGTTATTATTAGACGACAAACTGATGTTAACATTCATTTATTCATTCATGTTTATATATTTATTTAGATATATATTTCTAAAAGAGAATAATGGAAACGTTTTATTTGTTTAACGCTCTTGGAGATGAATAATCAAAATTAGATTATTTTATTCAGTTAATTTAGTTAAACAATATTAACAATATTTGTGTAAAAAGAAACATGCATGATTAAGTAAAATATCGATATAGATTATTCACTTTTATACTCACAATATTATTTTTCGATACTAGTTTAATATCCAACAAATGTGGCCATTTTCATTTAATAGAAAATATATGCATTGGCTATTGATTATCAAATGCAAGACTTATATATAGAAGTATGCATGTTTTAAATAATTTCAGTGTTATAATTAACTAATTCTTACACTCATTTATAATTTGAATGTTTATACGATGTATTTGTCTACACAAAATATGTCAATAAGTTTAAGAAAATAAAAAGGATAATACCTCACAACAATTATCTCTTCTTCTTTTTTTCTTTATGCGAATATGGTCCAGAGCATGGCCATGTTTATCGAAACATTAATTGATTTGTTGATTAAAAAAAAACACCTGTTGAAGAATAAGAACATCGTTACTTCTAATACAATGGTTATAAATAAACATATTGTATTGAATACAGAACTTGATCACAGTTAGATCTACAACAACAAAATAAGAAAAATAAAACAACTAGAACAATGGTGGTACCTCTGGCTTGATTCGTAATTGTTTGATTATGATTACCAAATATGAAGAAAAGGAAAACAATGTTCACATTATAAATAATTACTTTAGTCGTAATAAAATAATATGTCAAATGATAGTTTACAGTTATCCATCGTATGGCATAGCAGTCATTTTTTTTTTCATATAATGTTTCATGAGATTTAACGTATATTCAAATAAAAACTAGGTGTTCGGCATAAATAGCCACAAATAAAGTCTTTTTTTACACCGTTAAACAGGTCCGGTCACATGAAAATCAAGAGGAATTTAGGATGTAAGTAATATCTGTTCACGAGTGAGTAAATAAGTACTGAATAGTGGTGATAATTGAAGAACCAAAAGAGTTAAGGACGCATAAAATGATGTACATTACATTATATCACGTAAACGCACTCAACATTAGTCTAGCAATTTTATTAATTCTTTTAGGTTTATGTTTACTAAAAGAGGAATGTCAGACCAAGTTTATACACGATTGGGAAACAGTTTTAAAATTTTGTTTGATCTATTTATAGTCTAGACAAAATCAGAATATGCCCGAAATAACGACCTAATCTAACTTTACTTGGTATATTATAGAACAAATATATCGTTAATTATCAAATTTAAAAGACAAAGAATTGTTGATAATAATAATAATGATGTAGGTATATGCAAACACGTTCGAGCTTTATATCAATCATATAAAATGATTGATATAAAACATGTCTTACTGTATTGTCATTTATTTATGACAATCCAGTGTTTTGGAATCAAATTCTATTTTTAACAACCCAGAAAACCAAAAGTTGTATCAGCTTAGAAAGAAATTGAGTTTAACTTATTATATCTAAAATTAAAAACAAATCAGTTATTGAAGCATAGTAATTATTTACTTTCGCTTTCATTATCGTATTTCAAAATGTATTTTATAAATACACACAACTCACCATTTTAAATTTACGCACAAAATTCATAGGTTGGGTTTCCAATGATAACAAATGCTGAAATGTATTTACATAAATTGAAACAACTGAATTGAAAGGAATTAAGAAGAAGTAAGATACAATTTTGTCTTCATATAAACTTTTTATTTCTATTATAACATATCTTTTATCTATTTAAAGATACTCTGGTTTAAGATCTATGTTGAGGTATATAATTTACCTCAGTTGATAAAATCTCACGGAACATCACGTAAAACATTTAATTTGTCTTCCACATATGTACATGAATGTTATCACGTCAATTTCTACATATTTGCACGTCATAATTGTCGTGGGAAATAGTACTGTAAGTATTGTTTTTCATACAAATTTTATTGATACAATTACAAGGTTATATTCGACTTTATGACATAGATTACATGCTTATATATATATTTAAATATTGCAGGTAATAAACGAAAACATGGATGACTGTAAAAACACAGTAATTATCACGGGATTTGGACTTGATATCAAGAAAGAGGATTTTATCCAACATTTCAAACGTTTTGGAGAAATACAAGTATGTTTTTAGCTTCCTTTCTCTAAAGAATGTTTCGATATATTTATCAAGATTGACGTTCATTTAAGTTGATTACCTGTATTTGTGTCTTAACTTGTACAGTAAACGAACATATGCGATAGATTTCATATGAATTTCCGAACGTTTGATTTGGGTAACTTAAATTGTAAGACCTTTACTTCACATTTATTTTAACCGAAGTTTATTTCCCTTTCCTTAGCTTGCAAAAATATTTTCTTGTTTGATTCACATAACTGTATGAACTGAGATAAATACTATCATAATTGTTTTATGTAAACGTTAATTATTGTTAAATATGAAGATATAAATGCATACTTGTATGTATATTTACACAGAAAAGTAACCTTGTAACTACAGGATCGGAAGGGGATAGTGACATATGCCACTCTAAAAAGCGGAACGGGCTGTAAAAGAACTTGAGGTTTTTTTTAAAAAGCATATAAATCGCATTAAAAATAGCACTTTTATTCTGTAGCAAATTACTAACCTTAAATTGTAAATATTTTTAGTTATGATTGAAATAGGTCCGCAAATGTTACCGTTACCGTTACCAGTTATTTTCAAACGAAATTTTTTTTTATAAAAGTAATTACGACCTCAAATGCACGTAAAAGCTTATCTTTATAAACATATAATGCTTCTTTAAAAATATTATTGCATTATTGTACATAATTTCAGGAAAAAAAATAAACGGAAATGTGATCAGAGTTAAACTGATGGACAAGTGTTATAACATCGATAAGATTTGCAATGAAGGTAAAATAAGTTTAATTGTTTCGAGTTAATAAACTATACTTGTAAACCAATATTCGAGTCACCCTCTATGATGATATGATATCATTGCTATCAGAAAGCTTTTTATATCAAATAAATGTGTGCATGATTATTGTAAAATTGTGCTAATTTTGATGAAAGCTATGAAATCATATACATTAATCAAATAAATCCAGAGAGATTTACTTTAATAATTTACATTTACTTTAATACTTTAATATTTCTTACTTTAATAAGAAACAACGTAACGAATGATAAACAACAAAAGCTTTTATCTATTTTATTGATAGCTTAGTTTAAGCATTTTGAATTAAACTGTGTAATACAATGGGGTTTCAGATTATGGTAACAACACAACAAACAACCAAAAAGATATACCTTGTGATGAACATCACAAGAAAAAGTTTGGTGGCGGTAAAGGTGGAAAAGGAGGGACCGGAGGTTCGAACGTTCCCAGTGGACATGATGGTGAAGATGGCGAACCGGGTCCTGGGGGAAAAGGTGGTGCAGGTGGTAGACCGGCTATAACTAATCCAAACCTGGGTAAAAGAGCCTTTGAATCGAATAGTGAAAATATGAAAAACAAATATGAATGTACCGGTGGTGGAAAAGGCGGTAAAGGTGGAACCGGGGGTCGGAACGTTCCAAGTGGACATGACGGTGAGGACGGCGAACCTGGTCCTGGTGGCAAAGGTGGTGCGGGTGGCACACCAGCAGTATCAAAAAACGACTATACATGGAATGGTAACTGGAACAACGATCCATGGTATACAAGATGGTTTGGTCTTGGAAGGCCTAATAAGAAAAACGCGCAAGAATATCATTATTCAGGTGGCGGAAAAGGTGGAAAAGGCGGAATCGGGGGTCCGAATGTTCCAAGTGGACATGACGGCGAGGACGGAGAGGCCGGTCCTGGTGGTAAAGGTGGTGCGGGTGGCAGACCAGCAGTGTGACATACAACTTCAAAACTTTGACTCCTTCGATGTTATGATGTTTTTTCGTTCTCATATATTAGTTTTTAAGATAAAAGTATAAACATCTCAAATAAAAGCAAATGTTTAGCAAAATAATATTTATTGCCGGAATAAGGTTGTTTTCCAATGACTTAATTTTATTGTTTTGTTTCTATATCTCAATTTAAATGTAAAACAATTACATAAATAATCGAAGATTTTAACTCTCTCACATCAAACAAGAACACAGTAAAACATTGATTAATAAAATTGTGTTTTTACTCATTGAAACGAAATTCACAAGATGTGTATGATATCTTATAGTGTGTACAGAGTATATTGATATTTGGTAAATGCAAATATATTCTGTAATATTTTGTTTTCTTGCTGATATTTACTTTTTTATTTATAGTATATTGTGAATATTCAAACAGTATCTTGACAATGACTGCATATCGGGCGATACAGGTTTTGACTATCCTGTATTTTTGTTGATGTCACCCCTATCGTAGGCAAACGAAAGACAGGTGGCGATGGTTATATTGAAGGACTGAACAAAACATAGAGATTTTTGAATGGGTCGGATTCTTATCAACAAAAATGAGATCTTCTCATTGTCAGAGGATTGAAATATTCTCCGAACTATTCTGATATAACATGTATTTGTAACATTGCGTCAATTTAATGATTATCAACTCGGTACAACTGATGTAAACTAACTGTGTTGTTTCTGTATAGTTCAACTTTAAAATTATAGATTATGCGGTATCTAAAAGGATTGGCATAGTAATTAAGACTTTTCTAGTTGTTAATACTAAAATATTTATGCAAGATATTGAGATATATAAAATTCACTTGAGAGCATCAATTATAACAATACTAAAATAGTGATAATTACAGAGTCGGGTTGATTAAAACTGTTTATCTTTAGAGATAATAACAGGTCCAACATTCATCACGTCCTCAGGCATACTTCAATTCTCAACACAAAGAGTAATGTCCATCAGTGATCCCAAAATAACATCACTATGATGAAGCTTACTATTCTATAGCTTCACAGTTTTTTTTATACATACGTGTATAATCAATGTCCCATTTTTATAAATCATATCATGTTTTACTTTATCTAAAATCAATTATTTCATATCATCTTCTTTACTTAAATAATTGAAGCTCCTTATCTTGTATCCATTATTCCAATTAAAACAAAGTTAAACTCAAAATTAGTATTGATTTTTTTATTGTATACATCAACTTGGTCAGTGTACATGTACAGAAATTATCATTACTATCAGTAAATTGTATAAGGTATAAGGATAAGGATATAAGGAGTATTTCTGTATAGAAAAATTAATTAAAAAAGATGTCGATGGAAGTGTCAGACACTTATGTTAATTGCTTTTGAACAATATCTTACGGAATATGCTACCTAATTTATTGTACTAATTCTTGACGGTTCGCACTTGCATTTCTGCATTGCATTATTCTCTGTTTTATAGAACTTATAGAACAGAAAAGACTTGCAAAAATGGAGAGAAGACAACATATGAAAGCTGAAATTAATCATGAGACTCTATTGAAATGAATGTATCTAATTGTTTTAAACAGTTATTTCAACGATATAAAACTCGAAACATGAACGTTTTAAACAAGCACGTTTTCTGTTGCTAGGTTTCCTACAAAAGGATGAATAGAATTAAAGCTTTTGGTAATTATAAATTATTGTTTTAGGACCGTGCTTCGACATATATTATATATATAATATGCTATTGGTGGGCTTGTACATAGCCTCGTAGAATCAATCTTGTGACCAGTATAGCATGTCATTTTACGCCATAACCATTAGGTGTCGCGGCCAAATTTTATATCATAATACACGAAGCACGAACAGACATAAACGATGATAGTTTAGTTGCTTATGAGTTAACATGACGGTTATAACATGTATAAGAGCAATATACTTTCGATACACAGAAAAAATAAAAAGTCAAAATACAGTTTCTATTGTTGCCACTACCTTTACATTTGAACAAATTCTTTTCAATTTCGTTTTTAGATTTCTATTGATATATTATCGTAATAAAGACAAATACAGTATGAGTAAAAAACATGTCATCCCTGTATTACAACCAGAAAAAACTTATATATAAAACCTTACATTTGTCATCTTAACAAAAAAGAGACCATATCTCATTGTTACTTAAAAAGCGACTCTTTAGTTCCTTAGAAACGATCAAATTCTGTTTTGGATTAAATATAATCGTATTTTCGTTTTTGGTTTTTAATACAATTATAAAACCACTAATGACACTTACTACTAAAAATAGGAAACATTACCTGTGTGTATGAAACAGATAATGGTGCAATTATAGAAACACATATTTTTATAATTATAGAAACATGTCAATGAATAAAGACATAGCTAATTCATGATTTAGATTGAAAATAGATAATATGCTTTTGGTTTCTTATCCTTAATATAGAAACAGTTAACTCAAAGGCGACACTCAATATATAAGTCATCCTGAAAAGTCCTGTTATGTCGAGCTATAATTGTGAATATTTATGTCAAAAAGGGTAAAGGCATATGAATCTCTTTCAATCTGTGGAACAAACTATCAACATTTGTGATTGATACCTCGCTAAATGATGATAAAAAAAGTAGTGCCCTTTTAAAGTTGAAAAAAAAAACCCTTAAAAATATTAAATTTTTTTGGAAAAAAACCCTGTCACATTTGTAAAAAACTTTGACAAATACTTTTGGGGTTTTTAAGATTTTTTTTTAAAACTATAGTTTTTTTTTTCGAAAAAAAATGAAATAATTTTATTTTAAATTTGAATTTTTTGTATGGGTGTCTGATTCTTTCTTAAAAATTTTTTGGCTTGTTTTTTTTTTGTGCTTGATTGATTTTGTTTATTAAAATAAAGGGTTGTGAAAGTTTTTACTTTTGACATCTTATAAACATAACATTATAAGTACACCATATTCCAGATATAACCCCAAAAAAATCCTTTCCTAAAGGGTTTAAACCAATTACTTATATATAAGGAAGTTCAACTGAAATTTTGTTTAAAATTTAAATTTGCTATGTATGAGCTTCAAATTTTTTTATAGCTAAAAATGTTTTTTTTTTTTATTTTTTTTCCCGCAATAATCCCGATATTTTTAACCCCTTACCGCGGGGCACATGACGGGTCCTTTAAATAAACACATTAAATAGAAAATTATATTTTGTAATGTTAGAACATAATTAGTAAATAGCTAAAATTCTACATTTTTTAACTTTGTAAAAAAAAGTTGTTGCTTTAAAATTTTTCCCTATAAGAATTAAGGCGGTTTGCATTTTGTATGGAAGAGAGAACAAAGGGTTTAAAAGCCCAGGCAACTTTCAAAGGGGGGAGAAGCCAAAATACTACTTTGATTTTTCTTTTTTGCTAGATTTTCTCCAAAAAATACTTTTTTTTTTTTTGCTACATTTTACAAATTTCCCAATAATCTACTTTCTTCAGGTGATAAATATTTAACTGTTTAACGAAGCATTTCAACGATAAAAGCTCATAATTACCTTTTCTAAAGAATGTAAAAATACTGTATCTGAGGTATAATATGCCTTTAATATGTATTCCAAGCTATTCAATGTGTTTTAACCATATTTTCTCGCGATATATTTGAACAATGAAAGCATAAAATATACATGAAAGATGTTATGTATTCACTATTTACGACGTATATACGTTATTTCTCTGACTATTGGACCATTTAAACTTTTTAATATAAGAATCAATTTATGGGCCTTTACTGAACGGGTTTTAAAATATTTTTTAGTAGAGCCTTAACATTAAATTCCTTGTTTAATTAATTTAAAATCCCTTTTAAATAAAGAAGATTAATCTATTATTCTTAACACTTCGTTCACGATCTTTATAACAAGGTAAATTATCCCTTGATAAAAATTGGTATTATTTATGGTTTAATATATACCCCTTTGAGCAGTTTCATTTGTATCGTAAATTCCGTAAACCTTAAAGCTATTGACGTCGCTGCAGGTTCTAATAACATATAGGTTTATGGCACCTACCAGTTCCTACCTTTAATCTATGTGAAGACGTCCAGAAACGTTTCCTAAACTTTTACTATTTAATTATTGACAAATATATGGCCAGCCAAAATTACAAAACAATACAGTTCAATCGTTTTTTGTAACTTAGTTTTTTATACTTAATTTATATAGATATATCTGTTGAATATTTGTTTACTACTGTTAAAATATATCTTCATCTCCAACACCCTGATTAATTTATACTTTATTGGAACCTTAAGTCAAAGACAGACACATATTTAACTCTTTAAAGGGTTATTTCTCTTAGGTTAAGCTCTCAATAAACACCATTTCTATAAAAGATTTGAAAATTTGCATATCTACAAAACACAAGGCACGAAGCCATACAATGCATTACATGGCGACCTAGAATTTAGCAAAACGATTTCATACAGTCAAATTTGATAACTATCTACACCCGAAAGTTTACTGTATACAAAGAATAGAATTGTCATGTCTTATTTCTTCTGTATCGTGTACAATTATACACAGTGTTTCAGTTTGATAACCCCCCTACTGGCCCGTTTATATTTTCCTGTATTTAATATATTCCGGGGAAATTTTTAAATCTAATATTGGTCAGCAAAATTTGATGTCCAAACCATTTGCTTTCGGTAATAATATTTATCGTTTATTGATATTATTATACATATTTTAAGGTTCCATAAATAAGTTTAAATAACCTATAAGTATTATAAATCTATGATGTATATAATAATATATGAGCAAAATAACAGCTCAAAATGCCGTAAATGCTTTTATTATCCGATAACGACTGGCCCGTGTGGCATAATTTGGAATAATAAGCACTGTGAATTATATTTATGAATGGTCAGAATGTTGTATGAAAACAATGGTTAGGGACAATAACAACAAATGCTATCCAGAAAAGGAATGAATTTATTACCATAACATATACTTAATTAACATTATTGAATAATTACATAAATTCACCATTTTCTATCAAAGTTCAAAAACGTTTTATATACGCATATAATTGGTTTATAAATCAGATACCAAGATACCAGCGCACATTTTTGATCGATATTGTTACAAAATTGTCTGTTTCAATGTTATGAAGATTATTCCTGAGACAAACAAGAAGATAAGATAATCGATATTGTTATATAATAATGAAGTGATTGATAATAACAAAAGCTAATAAATTGTTTATTTAACTCCATGGAAACACGCCTGAAGGGTTGATTTATTTTTTGCCTTCACTTGTGCCGCCATTTCCACCGTTTCCGCCCGGAGCAGTACTCCCGGCCCCACTTCCTCCTCCACCACCTCCCTGCACCCGGGCTTGTCCTCCTTGGGCCACCTGGGTCCGGAATTGTTTATCAATTTTTTCCAAAAAATTTTTTTTCTGTTTTAAAAAAGAATGAAACAAAAGTACAATGATATCGTGATTATAATATTATATTCCCAAAAAAGAAAATATATGCTTGGATTTGTTAATTAAACTTGTTATGTTTTAAAAATGGGGTTAAAAACGTTTAAATTTTAAAATCTAAAGAATTTTGATTTAAAACAAAACTCCTAATTAAAAACCCTATTATTAGTTTGACGGGCCCAATAAAGGCGGGCTTTGGGGGACTTTTAACAAAACATTTAACGGCGGCTTTCACAAATTTTTTAAAAGGGGAGCTGTTTTTTAAAAGTTTAAACCCTTTAAAAACCCCTACTGGGTAGGTTTCCCAAAAGCCCACAAGTAAAACTGGCAAAACATTTCCCCCCTTGGGGCCCCTCTAAGGGGTTTCTAGTTTTTTTTGTAAAAAAAAAAAGGTTTTTAAGAAAATCAAACAATTTTGTTTTTTAAATTCCCCACCGGGAAAAGCCCGGGTATTTTGATACCTCGTCTAATCCCTATGTGTTAATGACTGTTTGAATGCATGGCTAAAATTCCTTTAGCAGGAAATCCGAATTACAGTGAAGGTGGTAAGACAAATTCGGTGACAATCAGATTTACACGCAAGATGTAACTTTAGTATATATGAACTTTAGTCATTATATTACATACAATTAAATTTAAATCAATATGGTGCACACTCCAGTTATCATAAAATTACACAATTTATTAATAACAATCGATATAATATATAAAGCTGACACACGTCATTACTTACAGAAAGGTTTTGATATATCTTGATATGTATAAATATATATTATACTTTCCGATTCGACGAATTACTGTAAATATATAAAATATATATTACAAATACAACTATATCATTGTATTTTATTTTTTTCCAATCAAGTATTGTAATCCAGTTTTGTATAGTTATTCCATTTGCAATTATTTTACATGACAGACAGTTACAAAATAACAGTAGTACATAGAAGTTAGTGCATAGTGATAATATTATGATCATTACAATAATTATTGATACTATATGGAAAGAAAACAAAAGAATGGGTGATAACGGCTCGGGTGATATAAAATCTTAACAGGTAATATATCCACATATATCACTCCAAAACCAAAATAACATATAATATTTGAATATTGCAGGAAATAAACAGAAACATGGATGACTGTAAAAACACTGTAATTGTCACGGGATTAGGACTTGATATCAAGAAAGAGGATGTTATCCAACATTTCAAACGTTTTGGAGAAATACAAGAATGTTTTAGTTTCCTTTCTCTAAATAATATTTCGATATATTTATCAAGGTTGACGTTCATTTAAGATCATTTCCTTTGTTTGTGTCTTATCTTGTATAGTACACGAATGTTTTACCTGTATTTGTGTCTTATCTTGAATAGTAAACGAACAAATCACTACATTCACCGCGACGGATATCATGTGATATACATGTCTTTCTCCCGAACCTTTAATTTGAGTAACTTAAATTGTAAGACTTATACTTCACATTTATTTTAACAGCAGTTTATTTTCCTTTCCTTAGCATACAGCATATAAAAAGCACATTTTATTTTCTTGTTTGATCCTCATCTCCACACATAACTGTATGGAAAGAGATAAATACTATCATTATTGTTATGTATACGTTAAGTATTGTCAAATATGAAGATCTGAATGCACACTTGTATGTATATTTACACAGAAATGTAACCTGGTAACTACAGGATCGGAAGGGATAGTGACATTTGCCGACTCTAAAACTGCGGAAGAAGCTGTAAAAGAACTTGACGGTATTTGTTTTTTGGCATAATAAAACAGCATTAAAATTGTTGAACTAATATATTACTGTATGCAAATCTGTCTGGTCTTAAAAATTGTAACTATGTTTCAGTTATGATTGAAATAGGTCCGCAAGATTTCAAAAATGTTACCGTTACCAGTTATTTTCAAACGAAATTTTTTTTTATAAAAGTAATTACGACCTCAAATGCACGTAAAAGCTTATCTTTATAAACATATAATGCTTCTTTAAAAATATCATTGCATTATTGTACATAATTTCAGGAAAAGAAATAAACGGAAATGTGATCAGAGTTAAACTGATGGACAAGTGTTATAACATCGATAATATTTGCAATGAAGGTAAACCAAGTTTAATTGTTTCGAGTTAATATTTTCTTCAGACTAAACTATACTTGTAAAACCAATATTCGAGTCATCCTGCTAACAAAAAGCTATTTATATCAAATAAATGTGTACATGATTATTGTAAACTTGTGCTAATTTTGATGAAAGCTTGAAATCATATACATAAATCAAATAAATCCAGAGTATATTACTTTAATAAGAAACAACGTAACGAATGATAAACAACAAAAGCTTTTATCTATTTTTATTGATACCTTAGTTTAAGCATTTTGAATTAAACTGTGTAATACAATGGGTTTTCAGATTATGGTAACACAACAAACAACCAAAAAGATATACCTTGTGATGAACATCACAAGAAAAAGTTTGGTGGCGGTAAAGGTGGAAAAGGAGGGACCGGAAGTTTGAACGTTCCCAGTGGACATGATGGTGAAGATGGCGAACCGGGTCCTGGGGGAAAAGGTGGTGCAGGTGGTAAACCGGCTATAACTAATCCAAACCTGGGTAAAAGAGCCTTTGAATCGAATGGTGAAAATATGAAAAACAAATATGAATGTATCGGTGGTGGAAAAGGCGGTAAAGGTGGAACCGGGGGTCGGAACGTTCCAAGTGGACATGACGGTGAGGACGGCGAACCTGGTCCTGGTGGCAAAGGTGGTGCGGGTGGCAGACCAGCAGTATTAAAAAACGACTATAGATGGAATGGTTACTGGAACAACAATCCGTGGTATACAAGATGGTTTGGTCTTGGAAGGCCGAATAAGAAAAACGCGCAAGAATATAATTATTCAGGTGGCGGAAAAGGTGGAAAAGGCGGAATCGGGGGTCTGAATGTTCCAAGTGGACATGACGGCGAGGACGGAGAGGCCGGTCCTGGTGGTAAAGGTGGTGCGGGTGGCAGACCAGCAGTGTGACATACAACTTCAAAACTTTGACTCCTTCGATGTTATGGTGTTTTTTCGTTCTCATATATTAGTTTTTAAGATAAAAGTATAAACATCTCAAATAAAAGCAAATGTTTAGCAAAATAATATTTATTGCCGGAATAAGGTTGTTTTCCAATGACTTAATTTTATTGTATTGTTTCTATATCTCAATTTAAATGTAAAACAATTACATAAATAATCGAAGATTTTAACTCTCTCATATCAAACAAGAACACAGTAAAACATTGATTAATAAAATTGTGTTTTTACTTATTGAAACGAAATTCACAAAATGTGTATGAGATCTTGTAGTCTGATAGGAAACCCGTGTACAGAGTATATTGATATTTGGTAAATGCAAATATATTCTGTAATATTTTGTTATATTGCTGATATTTACTTTTTTATTTATAGTATATTGTGTATATTCAAACAGTATCTTGACAATGACTGCATATCGGGCGATACAGGTTTTGACTATCCTGTATTTTTGTTGATGTTACCCCTATCGTAGGCAAACGAAAGACAGATGGCGATGGTTATATTGAAGGACTAAACAAAATATAGAGATTTTTGAATGGGTCGGATTCTTATCAACAGACATGTGATCTTTTCATTGTCAGAGGATTGAAATATTCTCCGAACTATTCTGATATAACATGTATTTGTAACATTGCGTCAATTTAATGATTATCAACTGGGTATAACTGATGTAAACTAATTGTGTTGTTTCTGTATAGTTCAACTTTAAAATTATAGATTATGCGGTATCTAAAAGGGTTGGCATAGTAATTAAGACTTTTCAGTTGTTAATACTAAAATATTTATGCAAGATATTAAGATATATAAAATTCCCTTGAGAGCATCAATTATAACAATACTAAAATAGTGATAATTACAGAGTCGGTTTGATTAAAACTGTTTATCTTTAGAGATAATAACAGGTCCAACATTCATCACGTTCTCAAGCGTAATTCAACACAAAGAGTAATGTCTATCAGTGATCCCAAAATAACATCACTATGATGAAGCTTACTATTCTATAGCTTCACAGTTTTTTATACATACGTGTATAATCAATGTCCCATTTTTATAAATCATATAATGTTTTATTTTATTTAAAATCAATTATTTCATATCATCATCTTTACTTAAAAAATTGAAGCTCCTGATATTGTATCCAATATTCCAATTAAAGCAAAGTTAAACTCAAAATTAGTATTTAATTCATATGGTAGACATCAACTTGGTCAGTGTACATTTACAGAAATTATTATTACTGGTGATTTAGTTAAATCAGAAAATTGTATAAATTATAAGGATAAGGATATAAGGAGTATCTCTGTATAGAAAATTAAATTAAAAAAAGATGTCAAAGGAAGTGTCAGACACTTATGTTAATTGCTTTTGAAACAGAAATATCAAACAATATCTTACGGAATATGCTACCTTATTTATTGTACTAATTCTTGACGGTTCGCACCTGCATTTCTGCATTGCATTATTCTCTGTTTTATAGAACAGAAAAGACTTGCAAAAATGGAGGGAAGACAAAATATGAACGCTGAAATTAATCTTGAGACTCTATTGAAATAAATGTATCTAATTGTTTTAAACAATAATTTCAACGATATAAAACTCGAAATATGACCGTTTTAAACAAGCACGTTTTCGGTTGCTATGTATCCTATAAAAGGAAGAATAGAATTAAAACTTTTGACAGTTGTAAATGATTGTTTTAAGAACCGTGCACCGACATATATGATATATATAATATGCTATTGGTGGGCTTGTACATATCTCGTAGAATCAATCTTGAGACCGGTATAGCGTGTCATCATACGTCATAACTATTAAGGGTCGCGGCCAAATTTCCATATCAAAATACACGAAACACGAACAGACATAAAGATGATAGTTTAGTTGCTTTTGATTATAAGAGCAATATACTTTCGTTACACAGAAAAAAAGACGTCTAGAAACTTTAGTCAAAATACAGTTCCTAGTGTTGCCACTACCTTTACATTTGAACAAAGTCGTTTCAATTTCGTTTTCAGATTTCTATTGATATATTATCGTAATAAAGACAAATACAGTATAAATAAAAAAACATGTCATCCCAGTATTACAACCAGAAAACCCTTATTATATTAAACCTTACATATGTCATCTTAACAAAAAAAGAGACCACATCTCATGTTAAATTAAAAAATACTCTTTAGTTCCTTAGAAACGATCAAATTCTGTCTTGGATTAAATATATATTTTTTTTTCGTTCTAGGTTTTTAATACAATTATAATTCCACTAATGACACTTGTACTAAAAATAGGAAATATTACGTGTGTATAACAGATAATGGTGCAATTATAGAAACACATGTATTTATAATTATAGAAACATGTCAATGAATAAAGAAATACCTTATTCGTGATTCAGATTGAAAATAGATAATATGTTTTTGGTTTCTTATCCTAAATATAAAAACAGTTAACTGAAACATTAGTCATCCTGAAAATTCCTGTTATGTCGAGTGATAATTGTGAATATTTATGTCAAAAGGGTAAAGATATATGAATCTAAATGGCTAAATGATGATAATAAACTAGTATGTGTCCGTTATACGATATACCTATAGATAATAAAATACTTTTGGCAAAAGCTGTCACAGTAATCCAGTTATTATGTACTTACGCACCTGTCGGGTCCTTTAATAAACACATTAGCATAACTTAATAAATAATTCCTACATTTTTACAATTGTGAAAGAAATAGTTGTTGCATTAAAATATTATCCTATAAGAATTAAAGCGCTTTAGCATTTTGTATGGAAGACGAGAACAAAGATTAACAAGACCAAGGCAACGTTCATAGGGCGGAGGAAGTCAAAATAGTACTTTTGTTTCATTTTGCTACTTTTATGACAAATAATTTCCACTTCAACACTACTTTCTTCAGGTAATAAGTATTAAACTGTTTCAAAAAAATATTTTAACGATAAAAAAACTCCTAATTGCCTTTTCTAAAGAATGAAAATAATGTTGTTTCTCAGGTATAATATGCCTTTAATATGTATTCCAAGCTTTTCAATATGTTTTAACCATATTTTCACGCGATAAATTTGAACAATGAAAGAATAAAGTATACAAGAAAGATGTTATGTATTCATATTTACGACGTATGAACGTTATTTCTCTGAATATTGGACTACATTTAAACTTTGTAATATAAAAGGTCAATTATCGGCACTTCTCACTTCAATGATTTGTTCTCTACTTGTTTTGTAGAGCCATTGCTTAATGCAACGCTATAATTTATTATTCTTAACACTTCGTTCTCTCGTTTATAACAAGGTAAATTATCCCTTGATAAAAACTTGGGATTAGTTATGGTTTAAGTCAAGAGGAGTTTCATTGTACCGTTAGTTCCGTAGACGTTATAGCTATTGACACCGCTGTGGGTTCTAATAACATATACTATTAGGTTTATGCCGCCTATCAGTATCTACCTTTAATTTATGTGAAGACGTCCTAAAACGTGACAAAGATTTCCTAAACTTTTACTATTTGATTATTGACAAATATAATTATGGCCAGTCAAAATTACAAAATAATACAATTCAAACGTTTTTTTTCTTAACTTCTTGAATATCTTAGTTTTGTATTCTTATTTTATATAAATATATCTGTTTATATTTGTTTACTACTGTTTAAATATATCTTCATCTCCAACACCCTGATTAATTTATACTTTATTGGAACCTTAAGTCAAAGACAAACACATATTTAACTCTTATAAAGGATATTACTGTTTAGTTAAGCTCTCAATAAACCATTTCTATAAAAGATTTGAACATGTACATATCTACAAAACACAAGACACGACGACATACAATGCATTATGGCGACCTAGAATTTGGCAAAACGATTTTATACAGTCAAATTTGATTACTATCCACACCCGACAGTTTACCGTATACTAAGAATAGAATTGTCATGTCTTATTGTTTCTGTATCGTGTACAATTATACACGTGTAGTTTGATATTACTGCCCCGTAATATTTCTGTATTTAATATATTCCGGGGAAATTAAATTTAATGTTGTAAGCAATTGATGTCCAAACCATTTGCTTTTGCTATATATTTATCGTTTATGATATTATTATACATATTTAAGGTGCCATAAAATAAGTTTAAACTAAACTACTAGTAAAAGTATTATAAATCTATGATGTATATGATAATATATGAGAAAAATAACAGCACAAATGCTTAGATGCTTTTATTATCCGAACGACTGGCCGTGTGCGATAATTGGGATCAATAAGCACTGTGAATTACATTTATGAATTGTCGATGTTGATGAAAAGAATGGTCAGGGACAATGACACACAACAAAGTTATCAAAAAGGAATGAATTTATTACCATAACATATACTTAATTTACATTATTAAATAATTACATAAATTCACAATTTCCTATCAAAGTTTAAAAACGTTTTATATACGCATATGATTGGTTTATAAATCAGATACCAAGTAACACAGTGCACATTTTTGATCGATATTTTTACAAATTTGTCTGTTTCAATGTTGTGAATATGATACCTGAGACAAACAAGAAGATAAGATAATCGATATTGTTATATGATAATGAAGTGATTGATAATAAAAGAAGCTAATAAAGTGTTTGTTCAACTCCATGGAAACACGCCTGAAGGGTAGAGGTATTTTCTGCCTTCACTTCCCCATAACTTGCCGCCATTTCCACCGTTTCCGCCTGGAGCCTGACTCCCAGCCCCACTTCCTCCTCCACCACCTCCGGCACCAGGGGCTTGTCCTCCTTGACCACCAGCTCCGCCTGAATTGTTTGATCCAGAATTCCCCATTTTATTCTGATAATTAGAATGAAACAAATCCTCAATGATATTGATGAAATATATATATTACGGATAATCTACAACATATGCTTTAGATATTATTAATCTGAATTTGTTATGTTTAAAACTGAGTTAACAACATTTAACAACCAATACTGAGTAGGTCCGAATAGCTGACAAGTAAACTCGCAAAACAATCTTGTACATTAAAATTTGAGTCTATTGTTCCGAGTTTATTTGTAAACAATTTGTTTCTAACGAAAATCAACAATTTGTTTTACTTCAATGAACAGCGATATTTTGATACTTCTTTTAATGCCTATGTGTCAGGATTGTTTGAATTCATGGCTAAGTACATAAAAATTAGTAAATAGTGATAATATTATGATCATTACAATAATTGTTGATACTATATGGAAAGAAAACAGAAAAATGTAGAGAAAAAAACAGATATATAATTATATCTTATATAAAGAATTCATAAACACTTACATTTATTGTACAATTTAAACGCATTCACTGAATAATGTGTTACTTCTATACTGCGTACTATGAATTCTGTTTTTATACGGGAACACATGAATAATTGGAAAACCAATGAGCTAAAATTGGGATACCGGTATGTTATGTCTCATACTTTGAAAAATCCAACTACAAATTTCAGAAAAGATCAAGTACATTAATTTTGAATCTTTGAAAAGTTACCGATAACTGTTGCCTATTAATAGATTGGATGACTAAATTAAAAGATCATGTCATTTCGTAATTCGGAACAGTTTTAAGGGCACGAACATTCTTCTCGATATCTTTAATGAAGATAGTAAAGTATGTACGACACATTCTTATTTGTCTTGTTTCACTGAATAACTCGTATTTTCAATTTACGTAAGTTCATTTATTTATTTTTTTCAGATCGATCTAATATTTTTTTTGTCTTATTTCGTAATATTATAGCATCAATCACTTTTTTTAAGTGTAACGTTGATGTATATATGCTGCCAATTATGCTGCCAATATATATTATAGTTAAACATAGTTTGAAAAAGAAGCGATTGAAAAGATACAGTTTTTTTCCATTATAAAATGTAAATATAATTGCCATAGCTTTATATACCGAGAAAATTTGAAGTACTATCACACCTAATAGAGAGAGAGAAATAAGTTAACTTTAAAAAGTATAATAACAAAGTATAAAATTTTCTTATTTTACAGTTTCTAGTGATAAACATGGGAAATAGCAACGGCACAAATTATGGTGGTTACGGCGGGGGAGGAGGTTGGAAAGGTTGGGCAGGTTGGGGTGGTGGAGGTGGTGGTGGACCTGGCGGAGGGAGAGGAGGAGACGGGGGACGTCCAGGACAGGACGGTCAGGATGGTCAAGATGGTGTTAATGGCGGTGGAGGAGGAGGTGGTGGAGGCGGGGCAGGAGGAGGCAGAGGGGGGAGAGGGGGTCATGGAAGTGGAAATGGGAGAGATGGACACAACGGACAAGATTGAAGTTATTATTAGACGATAAACTGATGTTCATTTATTCATTCATGTTTATATATTTATTTAGATATATATTTCTAATTGGAAAAAGTTTTATTTGTTTTACGTTTTTGAAGATGAATTATTAAAATTAGATTATTTTATTCAATTGTGATTTTAAGACTATTAATCTAACGATTTTTCCCTGGAAGATTTTCTATCTTAATGTGTATGTATTAACTAATTGCTTAAATGTTCAATTAAGTAATTAGTAAATAGAGCCAAGATATTAATTATTAAGTTAAATATCAATATATTAATATTTATACTCGCGATATTATTGTTCGATACTCGTGTCATAGCCAACAAGTGTGCTCACTTTCATTTAATAGATAATATCTGCATTGGCTATTGATTATCAAATGCACGACTCATATTATATATTGAAGTATGCATCTTTTGAATCATTTTAGTGTTATAATTAATTGATTTTTACACGCATTTATAATTTGAATGTTTATACGATGTTAAATTAATTAATGTATTTGTCTAAACAAACTATGTCAATAAGTCTTAGAAAATAAAAAGGGTAAAACCTCACAACAATTTTTTCTTCTTCTTTTTTCTTTATGTGAATATGGTCCAGCGCATGGCCATATTTGTCGAAACATTTCATTGATTTGTTATTCAAAAACAAAATAACACCTGAAGAAAAATAAGAACATCGTTACTTCTAATACAATGGTTATAAATAAACATATTCTACTGAACACAGAATTGGATCACAGTTAGATCTAATACATTTGATAATCATAATGTATTGACACCTATTAGAGTCGCAGCATCTTACTTCGTTTTGAATATGAGTCATTGTATAACATTGGATATAATAAATCAAAAGTGTCAGAATTATAAAATGAATTTTTAGCATCATTTATGTAGGAGAGAGGGGGAATCATGGTTAATTATACACACTTTACCCCCCCCCCCCCCTAAAAAGAAATAGAGAACGAAGAAAGAAAAATAAAAAAGAAGAAAAAAGATGACAGAGGTGACTAATACAATAGTATCTCTTATATGATTCGTATTTGCTAGATTAAGATTACAAAATATGATAAAACAATGTAAACATAATACATAATTACTTTATTAGTGACATTGTTGGATTGTAATTCAATTATGTGTTTACTGATAGTAAACATTTATCCGTCATGTAGCATAACAGTCATGTTTTTCATTTGATTTTTTTTTCAAGAGTTTTAACCTGTATAAAAATACCAAATAGATATTCTGGCATAAATAACCACACATATAGTATTTTATGATCTGTTAAACAGATCCGGTCACAGGAAAATTAAGAAAAAATTAGGAAGTCAGTCATATCTTTTCATGAATGAGTAAATATCAAGTACTGAATGGTGGGGGCATTGAAGTACCAAAGAGATTACTGTAATTCGATACAAGGAAGCGTGAGATGACGCACGTTAAATCATCTCACGTAAACTCATTAAACATTAGTCTAGCTATTTTATTCATTATTTTAGGTTGATATTTGCTTAACGAGGAAAGTAAAACCAAGTTTATACACGACTAGGAAACAGTTTTTAAATAGTCATACTTAAATTTTATGTGAAGGGCAGAGTAAATACAAGAAAAGAATATGCCCGAAATAACGACCAAATCTTACTTCACTTAGTATATTATAGAACAAATACATCGTTCTTCCATCAGATTTGAAACAATTAAGAGTTATATTAATAGCTGTGTAGGTATATACAAACACGCTTTATACCATTTTTTTTTCCATTTTGTTTAGCTCCGCCCATTGTTTTCTCGTTTCGGATACACGCTTTATTTTACTTAGGGACCAAACGCCGCTTTTCGATGAATGGCATGGAAGTGTCACACTGATAACCGTCGTATGTTTCTAAATTCAAGATTTTGCAATTTCATGTTTAAATATTAATTTTAGTTAAGTCGGTGCTAGAGCGCGTGGGCGGTAGTTTGCTCTTGACAGTACCGTCCATGAACAGGCTCAATCAAACAGAGCCTGCAACATTTTCAATTTTGCAATTTTGTATTTCTTTAGGGATTCTTATTGTCTCTATATTATAATAATATGGAGTGATTAACATAAACTTGATTTACAAAGGCAGTGCGTGTTTTGTCAATTTATGATAATTCAGTATTACTATGAAATCATATTCTATTTTTAAACATCCAGAAAACTAAAATTCGTGTCAGCTGATAGTCAAGCTTCAGACAGAAGTTGAGTCAACTCATTAAGTCTATAATTAAAAACAAATCAGTTACTGAAACATAGTAAATATTTACTTTTGCTTTCGTTTTTGTTTTTCAAATTGTTTTTTATAAATACACTTAACTCACTATTTACATGATTTACGCACAAAATTTACAGTTTGGGTTTCCAACGATACAATGCTAAGATTTAGTCACGTGAATTATACCAACTGAAATGAAAGGAATTAAGAAGAAGTAACTAAAGATACAATTTTGTCTTCATATAAATACTTTATTTTTGTAATAACATACATGTATACATTATCTATTTAAAGAGACTCTGGTTTGATATCAATGTTGAGGTATATCATTTTATCAGTTTATAAAACTAACAGGACATCACGTAAAACATTTAATTTGTCTTACACATATGTACATGTATGTTATCACGTCAATTTTTACATATTTGCACGTCACAATTGTTGTGGGAAATAGTACTGTAAGTATTGTTTTTCATACAGTCAAATTTTATTGATACAATTTCAAGGTTATATTCATCTTTATGACGTAGGTTATATGCTTCTGTATATATTTCAATGTTGCAGGTAATAAACAAAAACATGAATGACTGTAAAAACACTGTAGTTCTCACGGGATTAGGAAGTGATATCAAGAAAGAGGATTTTATCCAACATTTCAAACGTTTTGGAGAAATACTAGTATGATTTTAGCTTCCTTTCTCTAAATAATATCTCGATATATTAATCAAGACTGGTGTTCATTTAAGTTTATTACCTGTGTCTTATCTTGTTTAAATAACGAACATATCACTACATTCGCCGCGACAGATTTCATATGATACACATGTCTTTCATTTGGGTAACTTAAATTGTAAGACATATACTTAACATTTATTTTAACAGCAGTTTATTTTCCTTTCCTTAGCATACTAAAACATATTTTCTTGTTTGATCCTCATCTCCACACATATCGTATGGACTGAGATAAATACTTTCATTATTGTTTTATGTATACGTTAAGTATTGTTAAATATGAAGATATAAATGCATACTGGTATGTATATTAACACAGAAATGTAACCTGGTAACTACAGGATCGGAAGGGAGAGTGACATATGCCGACTCTAAAACTGCGGAAAAGGCTATTAAAGAACTTGATGGTAATTATTTTATAGCATAATAAAACAGCATTAAAATTTTTGCATTAATATATTACTGTATGCGAATCAGCCTAGCCTTAAATATGGTTACTATATTTCAGATATGATTAAAAATAAGTCCGCAATATTTAAAACTGTTACCGATGTGTGCACTACTTATTTACAAACGAAAACCAAGATAATTAAAAATCATATAAAAGTAATAACGACCCTTAATAGACTTAAAAAACCTTATCTTAATAAACAATATAATTTTATGTCAATTCGAATGCTTCTTATTCTTAATATTTTTGCATTATTGTACATGGTTTCAGGAAAAGAAATAAACGGAAATGTGATCAAAGTTAAAGTGATGGACAAGTGTCATAACAACGATAATATTCACGATGCAGGTAAAAAAAGTTAAATGGTTTCGACTAATATTCCGAATATTTGAGTCATCCTCTGATTATATGAAATCATTGCTATCAATAAGCTATTTATATATAAATGTTTACGTAATTATTATAAAATTATGCCAATTGTGATGAAAGCCATGAAATCATATACATACATCAAATAAATCTAGAGTTTATTACTTTAATAAGAAACAACGTAACGAATAATAAACAACACAAGCTTTTATCTATTTTAATTGATAGCTTAGTTGAATTAAATTAAAGTTGAATTAAACTGTGTAATACAATAGGGTTTCAGATTATGGTAACAACACAACAAACAACCAAAATGATTGACATTGTGATGAACACCACAAAAAAAACTTTGGTGGCGGTAAAGGTGGAAAAGGAGGCATCGGAAGTTCGAACGTTCCAAGTGGAAATGATGGTGAAGATGGCGAACCGGGTCCTGGGGGAAAAGGTGGTGCAGGTTGTTAACCGGCTATAACTAATCCAAAACTTGGTAAAAGGGCCTTTGAATCATATGATGGATTGGCTAATAATATGAAGAACAAATATGAATGTTCCGGTGGTGGAAAGGGTGGTAAAGGTGGAATCGGGGGTCCGAACGTTCCGTGTGGACATGACGGTGAGGACGACGAGCCTCGTCCTGGTGGTAAAATTGGTGACGGTGGTAGACCAGCGGTATCAAAAAATGACTATACATGGAATGGTAACAGGAACAACGATCCATGGTTTACAAGATGGTTTGGTATTGGAGGGCCTAAAACGACAAATGAGGAAGAACATAATTCATCAGGAGACGGAAGAGGTGGAAAAGGCGGAGTAGGTTACAATAATGTTCCAAGTAGACATGACAGTGAGGACTGCGAACCTGGTCCTGGTGGTAAAGGTGGTGCAGGTGGCACACCAGCAGTGTCGAAAAATGCCTATACACGGAATGGTAACTGGAACAACGATCCATGGTATACAAGATGGTTAGGTATTAGAGGGCCTAAAAAGACAAACGAGCAAGAACATAATTCTTCAGGCGGTGGAAAAGGCGGAGTAGGTTACAATAATGTTCCAAGTGGACATAAGGGTGAAGACGGAGAGGCCGGTCCTGGTGGCAAAGGTGGTAGGGGTGGTAGACCTGCAATGTGACATACAACTTCAAAACTTTGATTGTTTCAATGTTATTATTATTTTTCCCGTTCTTTTACATTGGATTTTAAGATTATAGTATAAACATATCATCAAATAAAAGGAGTAGTGTAGCATAGCTATTGCAATAAAGTGTTCGCTTTTTTTAAATTTAGATAAAGGAAAATAGTGTAATGTTCATTGCAAATTGAACCTATATCTAAAGCAAAATATAAATAATTAGCAAATAATATAAATTGCCGAAATAATGTTGTTTTTTAATGATTTAATTTTTAATTGTTTTGTTACTTAATCTCAATTTAGGAGTAAAACAATTACATAAATAATCGAAGATTTTCAATTCTCACACATCAAACAAGAATACAGTAAAACATTGCTGAATTACAATGTACTTTTACTTATTAAAACGGAATTCACCAAGATATCTATTACATGTATATCTTTTAGTCTGAATGGAATACCGTGTACAAAGTGTATTGATATTTTGTAAATGCACATATTTTCAATATTCTTTGCTGATATTTTCTTATGTTCTTTGTAGTATATTCAAAAGCGTGTTGACAATGATTGCATATCGGTCGATACAAGTTTTGACTATCTTGTAACTTTGTTGATGTCACCCCTATCGTAGGCAAACAAAAAACAGATAGTAATGGTTATAATGAAGGGCTGAACAAATCATAGATATTTTAGAATGGGGCGGACTCTTACAAACAAACAAATGAAGATTGATATAAAGATTCTGATCTCTGAACTTTTGTTGACATTTCGCACTTGCATTGCTGCATCGCATTATTCTCTGTTATATAGAAAAGAAAAATACTTGCAAAAGTGGAAAGAAGACAAAATATACGCTGAAATTAATCTCCAGACTCTATTGATATGAATGTATTAAATAGGTTTAAACAATTATTTCAATGATATAAAACTCGTAATATCAATGTTTTAAACAAACACGTTTCCGATTGCTAGGTGTCCTACAAAAGGAAGACTGGAAATAAAGCTTTTGACAGATATAAATGATTGTTTTAATGACCGTGCTCCAACATATTTAACATGCTATTGACTAATACACGAAAAGACATAGCTGATAGCTGCTTATGAGTTAAAATGGTGATTATAAGACCAACAATTTACTTTCGGTACACAGAAAAAGAAAAAGACCACTTGGTACTTTTAGTCAAAATACAGTTTCTATTGTTGCCACTACATTTATATTTAAACAAATTATATATGTATATAATTATGCGTATGAAACAATTTCCAAACATCAAAGAATATGTAAAATATGTAATGCAAATATATGTACATATTATATGTAATCCTTAAAATATATGCATTCATTTCTTATTGAAAAAATTGACTTAGACTTTAGAGAAAATAAATTTTTATTACCTCCCTTTATTGACATGAAATGTAAAATTCGGCAACAATTTTTTATAAATAAGGCTTTGTGGAACTTATAAAATTGATAAATCTGAAAGATCCTTTAACACAAATTTGTAAGGTTTTATATCATAAATATGATGCTCAAATTAAGATGTATCAATTTTGTAAGTTCCAAAAAGCATTATTCGTAACGATTTTACCGTATTTAACATTTCATGTAAATAAACGGAGGTTATAATAAATTTAATTTCTAAAAAGTCTCAGTCAAATATTTACACAACTTTGACATAAAATAAGAGTGAAATAAGAATCCCTAAAGAAATCCCAACGCGACAAAATTGAAAATGTTGCAGGCTCGGTTTGATTGAGCCTGTTCATGGACGGTACTGTCAAGTGCAAACTACCGTTTGCACTTGACTACTAATTTTACTATCTGACTGCACAACTGTTGAACAATATTTCATAATGTCAACATTTCACATTGTTTTTAAAGATGTTCTTTCTAGCTAACCATATTTACAATTGTTTAGTTTGTCTTTTAATTCCTAACAATTTTTATGCCCCAGCCATAAAATTGCTGAGGCATAAAGTGTTACCCTATTCCGTCCTTCCGTCATTCTGTCATCATCAGTTTCTGTTCATTATCTTAGTAACTGTTGCACACATTCAACTTAAATTTGACATAGATATATCATAAGCAAATACAGGTCAAGTTCGAATTTCGTCATGGTCCGAGGATTTTTGACAGAGTTATACCCCAAGGTCAAGGTCAAATTTAATTATGATTTGATGATTTGTGGCAAAGTTATGCCCCTTTCACTTTGAAAATAATAAGAAATTTTCAGATCACGTTTATTATCTCCCCAACATTATAACACATACAACTCAAATTTGACATATGGACATGATGGATATGTCAAAGAAATGTGCAGGTCAAGCTCGAATTTGGTCATAGTTCGATGATAGCTTACAGAGTTATTCCTCTTGAACTTGAAAAAATCAGAAATTTTTAGTTTTCGTTCATTATCTCCGCAATGATTGTACACATTCATTTTGAAATAAGCAGTACAGTTTTGAATTTGGTCATGTTTTAATGATTTTGGACAAAGTTATCTCTCTTTTGATCATTAGAAAAAATGAATTTTCAGTTTCAACACTCATACTTTTTTAGAAATGTATGTAGTCATTACTTTGGCTACAAATAAGCAATATACAATTTTCTAAAAGGTTAAGACGGTAAAGTTTCAGTGCCTTGAATTTTGTATAAAAATGGTTTGTGTTAACATTGAATAGTTTTAAGGGCTTTGAACTTAAAATGAAAAAAAAATAGTTTGTGCAAATGAATTGGAACTAAATATTATAACATCTGAAATTTTGGCTGCATGCGGGGTCATCTGTGGCGTGACGATACATTTCTAGTTTTATAATACTTTTTGGACGTAAGGATCGATATTTGTGAGGAATAAATAATCAATAATGCATAATTTCTCGATTTTCCTTGTTTATTCTATTTATTAAACCACGTTTTCTCTAAACCGGAAATACATAAAACAGGTCTAACACCACTAAAAATATTACTTCTTTCAAAAAAGGCTTATTCGATTAGAAACTATAGTTAACTCTTTTGGACATACCCCCACACATTGATCGGTCTTACCGATCAATAACGATAATAACTTTAATTTTAACGATCAATTATCATTCTATCTGACAATTATATAATAACGATAAGTACCTAAAAATGTACTCGAATTTTTACGATATTTTTACTAGACTGATACTTCACAATAAATTGTATTTTTCTCATAATCGAAAAACGCCATGTGAAAACAAACAAAAAATACAAATGTACATGTTGCTATGCCTTTCCTATCAAAAATCTAAACAACCTTTTAACTTTAAAAATGTTACCTCATTCAATTTTCATCAATTATTATTATTATTATTATTTTTTTTTTTTCAAATACTTGCAAATTGTTATTCATTGACAGTAGTAACCATAATTACACAAAATAAAGTAACATTTGACTTTATACCAATACTTAGTAATTCCTAAGTTTTAATTCTCATAATATATACATATACCTAAATACACATCATCTTTAGTTTTGCTTCAGTCAGTATATGATAACATTCTCTACACAATTGTCTCTTTAATAATTATACTTTTTTAAGGGGAGACAATCCAATTTACTTTAACTAACATTCTAATGCAGTGATTACTTCCCTTATCACATTTGAAATTGTAACACACAAAAAATAAACATGAATTGCTGATTAAACAGAAAACTACCCATCACTCTTCAAACCAAAAATATGTCAGACCGAACTTAATATTTAATGTTTAACTAACATTTTAACAAAAAAAAAACAGTGAAACAACATTATTTTAGTATGAAGAATGACAGTGTATAAAAATGTACATACATGTAAATTATAACTATTTTTAACCCACTATTTAAAAAATGTCTTCATCATTTTATCTACACATGATAAATTCAACCCTTTGTACAGTAAACAGCAGTAAAAGTCTGTTCTTAAAAAACTAAATGTCAAACATTTTTGATAATTGATTATATTTAAACAGCAACTATTTTCACAAGTTCAATTTAACTTTGCTGCAGTTTAAAGAAATACAACACACATATAGTCAACAAAAAAACAAACATCATTTAACTGAAATGTTAAAGTCTTGCTAAATTTTTCTTTAATTAACATATCAATGTATTTTAGAGTCTTTGAAAATCTGCGATATCTTTCGAGTTCTTTCATTCTTCCAATTCTATGTACCATTTATGAAAAACTAGATTTTATCATGAGTGGGCTCTGGGGATTATTATGCCCCTTAACACTATGCCTCTCATCAAATTAATCTTAAAAGAAGACACTGGGGATTATTATGCCCCTTAAACACTATGCCTTCATTTTTTAATACATTTAATGTTAATTTTAACAACTTTTCTGTTTACTTTTTTTCTTTGAGTCACTAACAACTTTTGCTTGATTCTGCAACAAGACTTAAACGCGAAATTGGTCGTCTAAATACATTCCTCCCAACTTGAACATCTACAACACGAACATGTCCATCTGGACCGTGGAACACTTTTGTCACTCGGCCTAGAGGCCAATGCCCCCGGGGTGTGTTTGGATCAACTATTAACACAATATCGTCTGCTTTGAAGTCACGTGAAGTTTGAAACCACTTAGATCGAGATCCCAGAGTTGGCAAGTATTCTCTAAGCCAACGCTTCCAGAAATGGCGTAGGAGTTCCTGGACATACCGCCATCGTTTTTTAACATCATAACGATCATTGTCAATAATATCTGGAGCGAATTGTCCACCAAGCTGGCCAGTCAAAAAATGATTGGGCGTTAACGCAGTATCATCATTTGGGTTTGATGTCTGATACGTTAAAGGTCTGCTGTTTATCAAGTTTTCAGCTCCAACGACTGCTGTTACTAATTCCTCATCTGTGATATCCGCGTTCCCCAAAATTGCATATACCGCTTTCTTTGCCGATTTTACCATAGCTTCATGACATCCGCCAAAATGTGGTGCATTTGGTGGAATGAATTTCCACTCAATTTTTCTATTTACAGCACTTTTCATGATAGCACTTTGATCAAGTTTCTTGTATAGATCTTTGAGTTCGTTAACACAACCGACAAAATTTGTCCCATTATCAGATATAATAACACTTGGAACACCTCTACGACTGATAAATCTATTTAAAGCGTTGAGAAAAGAGTTTGTGTCCAAGCTGTAAGCTATTTCAAGATGTACAGCTCTTACTGTTAAACATGTAAATACACAAAGGTAACGCTTAAGTCTCGTTTTCCCACGGCCTTGTTTTGTAATGAATGGACCGGCATAGTCCACAGCAGTATTGGTAAATGCTCGCATCGATTGTCCAAAGCGTTCAACTGGCAATGCGCCCATAATCTGATTTGAACCCTGCGCCTTGCTTCGTTTACATTTAGCACATTGATTTTCCCAATTTCTTATTTCTTCACGGGCTGATATGACCCAATATCTACCAGACAATTTGGCTAATGTCAAATTCGTGCCGCCATGGCATGTTTTTTCATGACAATTCTTAACTATCAATTTTGTCACCCAATGCTTCCGCGGAAGAATGATGGGAAATCTAGCATCATAGGAGATGAAGTCTACAAACTTTAATCTAGTGTCACTTCTCATTACACCTTCAGAGTCCAGTTTCGGATTTAACGGTGCAAGTTTACTACTTGAAGATACATTTTTTCCTTTTTTAAGGCACTGATATTCAACACTGAAACATTCTGCTTGTGCAGTTTGAATAATCTTATATTCTGCTTGTTCTATTTCTTGAACACTCAATTCTAATGATAATCTACGTTCCTTTTTTGCAACTTGACAATTATCGATGAATCGATGAGCCCAAGCCGATATTCGTACTAAACGATTCCAATCAGAGTACCTTGTTGGTTCAAGTCTAAAGTCATTATTCTCACTTAATGTCACATAGCTGTTATAAGCCGACTTGCGTTTTATTTCTACTTTAGCCACATCATGTATTTCCATTTTGTTTTCTGGCCATAATTCCGGAGTATTTTCAAGAAAGTCTGGGCCATGCCACCACTGAGGGTTTCCAGCCAGTTCTGTTATCGACGTTCCACGTGATGCCAGATCTGCAGGATTCTCTTTTGTGGGTACGTATCTCCATTGACTAGGTGAAGTATGTGAATGAATGAACCCTACACGATTCGCAACAAATGTCTTATACTTCCTGCTTTGACTATGAATCCAATACAGAACATTCATGCTATCGGACCAGAATGTACACTGGTGAATGTTCATTTTCAATGATGAACAGATTGCTAATGTCAATGTTAATCCAAGTACTGCAGCTAGAAGTTCCATTCTCGGAATACTTAATGATTTTAATGGAGCGACTCTTCCTTTTGCAGCAACAATTTTAGGCTTCTGTAAAGCTGAATTTTTGTTGTACACTACCGATCCATACGCTTCACTTGATGCGTCAACAAATATATGAAGTTCAGTGTCTTCTGATGCATGGATACACCTTTCAACCTTAATATTTGACAAGTCTTTAAGTTCACTGTACCACTGCTTTATGTCACAAGCTAACATTTCAGGCAATTCAATGTCCCAATCTAATCCTGTCAGCCAAATTTTCTGCATAATCATCTTTGCCCTCACTGTGAATGGAACTAAAAAACCTAAAGGGTCATAAAGAGCAGCAATTCTTCTTAATACACTTCTTTTAGTTATTTTCATGTCTGATCTAGACTCTGTATAGCTGTATGTGAATTCATCCGAATCTGACTTCCAAATTAAGCCTAATGTTTTAACTGTTGGCAATTCACTTTCTGACAAATTAACCTGGGAAGCTCTCAATTCTACAGGAATTTTATTTAATACTTCTGTGGAATTTGACAGCCATTTTCTTGCGCACATACCTGCTTTTCCCCAAAGTTCAGTCAATTCATTGTACAAATCAATTCCTTTTACTTCATTTTCCACGGAATTCATACTATCATCCATATATGTGCAATTTATGACTGTTTCTGCTGCAAGAGGATATTTCTCTTCAAATTTGTTGGCATTAAGCTGGGTGACGTACTGTGCTAAAAATGGCGATGCATTAACACCGAAAACAAGTCTATTAAATTCATATGTCTCTACTGGATGTTTTGGTGATTCTCTCCAAAGAAATCTATGATAAAGTCTGTCTGGAGGTGATAATTCTACTTGCAAGTACATTTCCTGAATGTCACAAATTATGGCAATAGCATTTCTTCGAAATCTGAGCAATACTTCAAATAGATCGTTTTGCAATTTCGGTCCCTGATGAATCACGTCATTCAATGACAGCGAGTTATGCTTGGCTGAGGCATCAAAAACAATCCGGACTTTTGTAGTTTCCTTATCAAGACGTATAACCGGAAAATGTGGCAATGTCCATAGCGTATTTTTTAAATCACTTTCAGTCAGTTTAGAAATATAACCTTTCTTTTCATAATTGTTAATAATATCACCATAGCAAGCTTTTAGATCAGCATTTGCATTCAGTTTTCTTTCTGTGCTTTTTAATCTTTCAAATGCCATTTCATAGTTATTTTTCAATTCACTTTGGTTTTCTTTCCAAGGCACCGGAACCTGGTACCTATTGCTTTCTTCATCATATACGATTTCACTTTTCATCAAATTTATTATTTTCTCATCAGAAACACTCAAGCTAGTTCCCTGCTTACCCTCAATTTCTTCCAATTCCCAAAACCTTTTAAGAATCTCATTTATCTCACCATCTTTCTTCACAGTGTCCATCATATGAAATGTAAATAAATTGATTTCCTCATCTTTCATTGGTACTGGGCCGACACATGTCCAACCTAAAGGAGTCAATCTGGCTGAAGGTGAACCTTCCGGTCCACTAATTTCTTGCAACGACCTGTGTAGCTCTAAATAATCTATCCCAATTAAAAGATCAACTTTTTGGCGATGTCCTATTGATGGAAATTGAATTCCTTTTAAGTGCGGCCACTGATCGCAATACTTTGTCCAGTCTACTGGTCTCAAGTTCCCTGTTACTTTTTGTGTTGTATGGGCTTCCATGTTAATTTTAATGTCTCTATTTAAACTGCTTAGCTGAAAGTTCACACACATTGTATCAAGATTTACAGATTTTCCATTCAAAGTGTTCACTTTAACAGTCTCGTACTCTGAACTTACTCCTAATTCTTTCGCAACATCTTCATTTAAATATGACCTAGTACTCCCATCGTCCAATAATGCATAAATTGGAATTTCTCGACCATTGGCATACAACAGAACTGGAACTGTACGAAGTGCTACATAAACATTTTGTGTACATGTACTTGTATATGCCTGACTTGTAAATGTCTGACCGTTTGTATTATGTTGGCTTTGCAAAGTGTTCTGTTTATTTTCACCAGGGCTAAACACTACAGCTTCAGGATTTAAATCTGGCTGGTGCAACAGTCTGTGATGAATTTTCAAGCAACCATTTATTCCGCACTTTTTTACTCTTTTGCATGTTCTACCAGAATGATTGTCCCCTAGACAACGAAAACATAACTTTAAAGATTTTGCTTTCTCCCATCTATCTTTCACTGAAAGTTCCTTCATTGCTTTACAATCCCATATTCCATGTGACATGTGACACAGCTTACACTCCCTCTGTGACTGTCTCATGTTACCGAAGAACGACCGTTGATCCTTAGGTTTCTCGAACTTCCCATCAAGACCAAATTTTGTTTCCATAGCTATTGTTCGGAATTCTGCTTCCTTCAGTATCCATTCATTTAATATCTCTACTGATTCTGTCTCTTCTTTTTCATATATCCATCTTTGATATCTCGCAATCATTGATTCAGGGAGCTTTTTTAACAACTGTGAATACATGAACCCACTTTGTAAATCTTCAGCATTTGTTTCTTTAATGTTGACAATGGCTACATCCAGTAAATCTGCAAATTGTTCTATATTCTTAGCGTTTTCATATCTTATGGGTGGAAATTGTTCTATCTCGTCTAAGAATTTATTCACAATTCTTCGTTTTCCTCCAAATTTCCTTTCAAGTCTCTCTTTTGCTTTTTCATAAGCAATTTCACTATGACCAAGTCCTTCTATAGACTTCAAAGCTTCCCCTCTTAGATATTGCCGCATTTGTAAAAATTTATATTCAGCACTTGCCTCGGTTTTATCTATACAAGCTGTAAATGCAGCTTTCCAAAATTCATACTCTTTCTTAGAACCCGTGAATATTGGTATTGATACTCGTTTCATTTGCTTTGATAAATCAATGTCAATTTGCTTTTTACTAACATCTACAGGATCACTTTCACTTTTAATTTCTTCTTGTAACTTATGATAGTCCTGTATCACTTTCTCATATTCCTTATCTATAAGTTCAATCTCTGACATAGTGACTAACATTTCTTTTGTTCTACCCTGAATTGTATATTCATTCACTAGTTCTTTTAAAACTTGATGTACATTATCCATAGCTTCTTCTAGTCTGTCAATAAAGCCTTGCAACAAAGACTTGTTCTCATTTCTATCATCTATCTCATATTTTAACCTATTCTTCATTCGTGTAAACTTTGCCTTCAATGTCGATTTTCTTAACCGCATATCAACGATATTTGATTCCTCCGTGTGTAATTCGGTACTAGAAGTACCCTTTTCCCCTTTCTCACTCATAATGTTAAAACCGACTGTCCGACCTTACTGTCCGACTACTATTACACTGACGCTTCTTAATGTCCTAATTCGATAATACAGTCTTGCCGATGAAAACCCAAAGAAAACCTCGCTCTGCTACCAATTTATGGACGTAAGGATCGATATTTGTGAGGAATAAATAATCAATAATGCATAATTTCTCGATTTTCCTTGTTTATTCTATTTATTAAACCACGTTTTCTCTAAACCGGAAATACATAAAACAGGTCTAACACCACTAAAAATATTACTTCTTTCAAAAAAGGCTTATTCGATTAGAAACTATAGTTAACTCTTTTGGACACTTTTAATGTATATTTTTATACCTGACTATCAAGTTATCTCCAGACTTGTCAATCATTTCTAAGAAGATAAGTTTATCAAACAGATTCAATGTTTGTTAACCGACATGCGAGAGGTTTCACGCACGAGTAAAATGGCTGGGAAAGCTGCGGACTGCTACCTTGTGAAAAGTCGGATAAATGCTAACATTGCGTATGTCTGATAAGTTGCCTGCGCTGTTGTGAAAAATAAAAGTAAAGGAGAAGCCTTACAACTACATCTACTCTAGCACATATTTCATACTGTGACAGGACGGGTATGCTTAAATCAATGCCAAAGGTAAAGCTAATCCATAATTGTGTCATGAATCAAACACCATGTGTCTTATTTTATATAAAGACAGTGCTGATATGCTCGTTTTGTAGTTGACAAGACATTACAGCCATAATAACAGTTACCAGAGTTTAAAAAAGAAGTACGCGTGTGTCTCGATATACTATATGAAAGGAGAAGAAAATGTGAATGAAAAATGTTTTGCAACAATGCAAGAAATTTCAAATGGGTCCTGAGTGTTCTTTGGACTTGTTTGTTAGGATCAGACGATTTTCGGTCTAGATTTGAGACACGTTTGCACATTGAGTTCAGTTTATGTGACTGGGCGGGTATTTGTGCTTCAATTGAATCAGGTTTTGTAAACCTATGACTCATGGCTGTCAAACTTACCCATATCAGTTTGCTACATGAAGATAACTGTTGTATGCATTGGGATTGATAATTATTTTACAAAGGAGGTATGGGGAAATAATTTTGAGGCGGAATTCAATTCAATTTAAATAGTTTATTTTCGTCTAATCACATGTACATCAAATAGTCACAATCAAAATGAATGAATCGTAAAAATATGAATTCAATAAAATTTTATTTTAGGGTTTTGAGGGGGTTCATTTTACTCAAAAATTAAAATTTCAAAAATTTTCAAAAAAAATGACTGCATTTTTGTTAAAAAATTTTCCGAAAAAGATAGGTACCTCATTTTTATTTATGTTTTAAAATTTTGCCAAAATTATCATGGTTGTTTAGAGCAAAGCAACGATTAAATTGATAATTCTAACACTATCGGCAATTCTAATAATATAAATTAAGAAGGCCCGAAGCGTGTATTATTCTACAACAATGCACTCGCCGTTCTTATTATCTACCTGTGTATTTTTACATCGAGGGCGCCATTTTGTTTGAAAATACAAAACAATTGTTGTCGAATTTTGTTGTGAAAACCTTCTAGAATAAAAGAAAATGGTCTAACTACGAAATGAATCCGAACACCAATATCTTCATTCAGTCGTTGACGCTGTACATACATTTATAGTGTTGCTTACGTGACGTCACAATGTAGTCCCAAACAGCACGTGCAAAATAATCAAATCAAGTCGCAAACGAGTTAAGTTTAACATTTATTTCACTTTTAATAATTTGTATTTCGCTTGAAAAAGTATAGAGTGAAATAAAATAAACAAACAAAGTTTTATCAACGTTTTCAAAATTCGTTATTCACAAAATGTTTCTACACACGGTAGATTTAACGACAATTTTTTCAACCCACTGGAACAGCCTTTAAAGAACGTTTCTATTGGAAACTTTGAGGAGAAAACAAATTTAACCACCGTTCATAAAGTCCAAATTTAAAATAATAATTATATTTTTCTTGACGTGTTAGAATGGAAATAGATATTAATCCTTCGTGCATTATTGTATAATAATGCACGTTTTTCGTTCAAATGCTTTGTAATTAATCACCAGGCCTATCGGCCTTCGTGATTATATAACTTCGCATTTGAACACAAACCGTGCATTATTCTACACTAATGCACTCAGAATTTATATCTATTTCCTAAACAAATTAAATCTAAATCGTTATCAAAAAGATTAAACTTACTTCAATTCATTCAAGTAACCCGTAACCAAATTCGTCTCTACGTTTTGATTTAATTCACAACAGTCTTTTAATTACTCTTACTTTATCATTCAAAACTGCTTTTGATGACATTTGGGCATATTTAAGTATTCTACGAGCAATAAATGTAAAAATATATAAAAGCAATCACAGTCATCTACCCGAAGGCAGCCTTTCAAAATAGACTAATAATAAATTATATCCTTCCGCTTTATAGTGTATATAACAGAATTAAGTTCGGCCTGGTGTTTTTCTTATGTTTTTGAATGATTGAAACAAGCGATAATTCATATTTTTTGTTTAAAGTTATAGCTTATATCATCGCCATTTTGCGTTGATTTTCGAAATTTTATTTTAGCTCAATGCTTCTTTTATCTCATTCATCTGAAATGGAGGCTACCAGTGGGGAAAACAGATTTTAATATTAACGTTAATATTAAGAAAATTTCATTCAAACTTGTTTAAAGCATAAGATAAATAGAAAATGTGTTTGTTTGTTGTGTAAGGTGAAATCTTATTTCATCTCGTGATCTTCAAAAACAGTATTCTTACTCGTGGTTAAGCTACTCGTGAGAATAATGTCTTTTAAGTTCACTCGATGAAATACATTTCATCTTACACACAAATAAACAAATATGCTCTATTTCTTGCATATCAGACTGGCGTTTCCGTTAGTTTTACCCATGCCGGAAATTTCATCTGGCATGGGGGGTTCCAGATGAGTCGCGTGCTGTACAATGGCACGATAAAGATGACGTCATTTTACCGTTATGAATGATTTTGTAATTCATACGCTGTTGAATGAAAGTAGTTACGGTTGTAATGATATAAATTTTCATTGAAAATAAAGATAAATAATTTAAAATATAATGGAATATGGTAGAATATGCAAGAAAAAATATCTGACATATGTTTGCGATTCGGATCGGAATATCCGTCCCTCGGTCACCCGCCCATGGGCGGTAACTCGGCAAGCCTCGTTACCGCCCAATGGGCGGGTCACCTCGGGACGGATATTCCGATCCGAACCGCAAAATATGACAGATATTATTAATATGAGACGTGTAAGCAAAGATTACCTAGGTAAATAGAACAAAAAATATATTTACATATATATAATACACAGCTTGCTTTATTGAGAATGCTGCTGTGATTCATTTTTCTACATATTTCTACTAATGTATCTTAAAGACTATTTATAAAGCATTTCATTTGGCGGTCTGAATTGTATATATAGAGAGCGTACAATATAGCATAGCACATATCTCACCTTCTACCATATCAATAGAGTAAAAACAAGTTCCTTCATGTACTGACAGATTTTCAGGCCTCCCAGTTTCCAGTCTTATCGGTGCACAATAAAATGTTTCCAGACAAACATTATTGGTAATAAAGGAAAAAAGTATATAACAAAATATGATAAAATAAACAAATAGTGGGATTAAATTTATTATACATTAACCATTTTATTATCAAAACTATATATAAAAATGTCTATCCAAGGTGAAACATTATAAAAGTTTTCACATTTAAGCTAAACAATTATTTTTACAAAAAGTAGATGTTTAGTAATGTACATTTTCAGTACTGGTACTCATGTCGATGACTAGGAATAAAATTCCTGCCCAAGAAATATAATTTATTATAAAAAAAATGATTTGATATACAAAATGATAAAAGAAAATAGAAAAATCATGTTGTCATGTACAACAAAAGCTATAGAAACATTTTCTGAGAAATTAATTTGCCTACAATATACGATTCATATGACAAAATGGCTAATTTCGCATTGCTAAAGTCCTTAGTATTGAACACAATTGTATTTTGTTTACAAAAACATAGTGAAATGTTAATGGTACATTTGGTGTGCAAACCATTGGTAACATATGATTTACTTAAATTGCAAACGTACTTTTGACAACGTAACCTATATTACATTCATTTTAATTAATTTAAAATACCTTCATTTGAAGAATATTTTAATTGTATTGTTATTTGTTTTAATTGCTTACCCGTTTTTGTTTACAGTTGCTTATTAGAAATTATCATAAAATAAAGGCAAATAAAACAAAGTTGAATATGAGGAATTATAGCATGGATAACTGCTTTATATTCGATTGAAATGTCATATCAAATTTTTGTATAAATCATTCATTAATACAATCAATGATGTGGTCGGAAATGTCCATATGTATCTTCTGCTACTTAAAGTACGACTAAAATAATCATTGGTATTACTCTCGGGAACAGAGATTATTATTAAGCTATACAATAATTGCTCTACTCTTAAATATCAAGTCCATACAGATAATGTACATATAATATCAATGTTTAATGTTAAGATTAATCTAACTATCTCTAATACTTCCAACAGTTACTGGCTCATAATCATCCGCCTTTCCAAAACTATCTCTGTCAGAAGCTGAAAACATAACGGTATAAACCAATCTTTTATATCAAATCACTTCAATACACATGTCTAAATAACAACATAACAACAATTATTTAAATCAGTAAAGAGCATGATATAAAATGATTATTAATACATATCATAATATGACGTATTTTAATCCTCTATGTTTAGTTCACGGGAGTGATAATCAAGAAAGAAACAATAGATATACATATCATACCTATTGCTTGGCTGGAAGTGTTAATAACATTTACCGAATGTCCTATTTCCAGTTTGATACCTGAAACGAGTAATTATTTCACTGCAGAATGCAAATAATTTCACAATAAAACAATTCACGACGTATTATTTCTAATGTAAATGATAATGAAAATGATATATGTTTGATTACTTTTTAAAAACATTCTAGATTTAACTGTGTTACTTAAACATTTACCAGTGTTTTCATAATGCTGTTCTGTCGTGTTGTCATTATCAAAAACCCTGAAAGCAAAGTTTAAAAATCATTTTACATTGTTCGAAATTGTTTAAGTATTGATTATGCTTTAATTTTTGGTCATATGAAATACGAAACATCTGGAAGTTGATAGATAAAATGAGTAGGATTTCAAGCAGCATGTCTCCAAATTCTTGCTAACTTTTATGATTTTTTATAAATCTATAAAAAAAAAGTAACATTACACTTAAAATCTACGAAAATTACAAAAGCATAAGTCGGAATGTTCAAAAATAGTACTTAATGCGTTAGTCACGCAGTAGAAATATGGAGTTTAATACTTCGAAACCAGTCATTTATTGCATATATCTTGCAGACCATTTCTAGAATTGAGAAGGCTTATAATTTAAACTAAAAATGCAATAGAAAAACCTCAAGCGGGATCTCACAAGGCCGCGCATATAAACAATAATGTCGTAGTACTTATTATCATCGACGCATTGCTACAGTCCATTTGAAGTTGGCACATATGATTTTTTACTAATGTGTTATCTATCACATCGCTAGTCTTTTATCTATTTTTTGTCTTACCCTCATGCTGATTTTTATTTTTCCACTTTGTTCTTTTAAAATAATGTTTCAAGACATTATTGATACATGACAATTGTGAAGAACTATACTATTAATGCTACCTGTTTAAATTTGGTAATCGTATAAAATCTCACTGTACCTGATTCGACGTATTAGACGAACTAAGATCACCAAAAGTACGATATTACCAATTATAGACAAAACCAGAATTGTTCCAAGTGCAGCGAATGTCTTTGTTGGTAACTGGTTTGATTGTTCTAAGGCTGAAAGAATATCAATGATTGTGTATGCTTGTTAATTACAGTGTTTTCTTCACAACAGATTAAATATTTCGTCAACAGTATTTAGGTTTTTAGTGTTAGATGTTGGTCAATAAATATATAAGAAATTCTGAGAGTGTCAGAAATAAATAATTTTGTAGGTTCGAAGTCAGGATTGAATAGAAAGGATGTCCTTCACATTCACAAAAGCATAATGAGCAAAATAATAAAAGCAAAATAAAAGGCAAATATTAGCAAACAAAGGCAAATGAATTGTAAAGTTTCAATTTTAATTAATTTGTTATTTAAATTAATGTTTAATGATGAAGTAATTATTTGTTAAAAAAAACATAAAACACAAAGTCAGGTGATTAACAGTTGATTCAGAGCGGTATAGAAATGTCTGGAATACAATGTATTTACCCAATTAAAAACGATAAATGGCAGGACAGGGACAAACTAGGATATACCTGACTGTAAGTTAAGAGAGCCTCTGTCTCAATAAGAACAACTGGAATTCGATCCTTTTTACACGATCGTGGAAAACATTTTTAAAACGCAAAACTATGTAAAAAAAATCTAATTTGCAAATAAGACATTGCTCTCATTCATACTTTCGAACTTCATCAAATGTTTTATACATTTAAATTTCAAACAGTGTTTCCAAACACAATTAATTTGAACAAGACCAATTACAGTAATGTCAATACAAACCTGCTGAACATACGTCGCATTTATCACCAGTGATTATATCTATAACACATCCGTCCGTGCAATCTCCGGAATCTTTATCACAAACGTCTGCTTTACATCCCGCAGAGCATTGTTGATTACACATATTTCCGTATTTACCGGCTTTGCATCTATCACATCTTTCCCCAGCGAAATTAGGAAAACAGTCACAGTTTCCAGTTAAAATATGACAAGTATTTATACAACCAGCTGAGCAATTTTTCTTACAATATGATCCATAGAGGCCGGATTTACAAACTGAGCAACTGTCATAGGATGAGCATCGTATACAGTTATCTTGACATTTGTATGTACAGTCGTTTAACAAAGGAAAACTTATGTTGTTATTCTTGTAACCTTTAAAATACCCATCCTTACACGATCCACAATCAGTATAAGCTGAACAATTGACACAGTTACCTGGACATAAGCTATAACAATTAATACTGGTATCGTAATAACCGTCCTTACATGACACACACTGATTATTTTCACAATTACAACTTTCAGAACAGTAACGATAGCGACAGTCTTTGTGACCATTGTCATTATAATATCCCTCCTTGCATGATGTACACGTGGTACCTGACGTGCATGTTTTACATCCAGGTAAACATTGTGATGTGCAGTCTCTAGCAGGACCAAGATAATATCCATCATAACACGCAGTGCAGTTTTCTGTATCTTCAAAGTTATCACATTTTGTACAGTTGTGTATACATTTTTCATAACAGCGAGCACCACTATAGCCATCGATACAGCCTAGCTTACATTCGTTTTGAAAAAAATGACCTGCTCCACATTTTCTGTCTATGCAACATGCACAATCCACAGTACAATCTATACCACTCCCTGGAAAAATCAAATTTCTGTTTTCAGTTTGACTTAATATTTGTATGGGCATTGATATGAATAAATGTGAGCATCTATAACATTCTATTTGTATCTTTGTAGGTTAATTATAAACAATATAAAGGACGCCCTTTAGTTTCTTTAATTGCTTTAATTGCTCTACATTCGTGTTTCCTTTTGTCTGTGCTCAGTGTCCCATAAATTCCATTAAATTGTGTACTGAGTGGTGTTTAGCGCTGCTTCAAGTTAACATTAATCTTCATTTCATAAATTGTAATTTATCTAAGAAATTTCCTATTATGTGTCCTGTCTTGCAAATCCCTAAAGGGTGAACGATGACAGGTAATGCATTGACGAACAACTACAAGATATTTAAGTTATCCTTCCCCCTCTCCCCCCTGACGTTTTCATATGAAAATAACCTGTCTTAGAAAAGGTACAGTTCTTGAAATGTCATTGGGTCTGCAGTTTATCACTATATATTGAGGAATTGTATCGCTTGGTATTAAATGTTCTTTAAAAAGTAGATTGAATGGACTGATTTAAAGCAGACAGTAAGAAAGAACAAAGTAAAATGATCAGAACATAAATAAAGACAGTGATACTATTTGTTGTACATCTCTTGTTTATTTTTTAATATTCGAAATAGGTTGTATACTTAACAACACTAATTCCGCGTCATCACTTTATTTCACTGTAATATATAACAAAGTTTTTGTGCAAAATATTTTAAATCTCTAGATTTTTACGTAAACAGAACAACATTTTTCAAATTTCTGCAGAAATCAAAAATAGGTCCTAAAGTTTGTGCGTATGTCTGAAACAATCATCATTTTCTAAATGTTCTTGTTTGTTGATAAAATAAATTTTGAGTTACAAAGTAAAGATAGTTTTAATAATTTAAATTAAGCAAGATAACATGAAGAAATGTTAACTGAAACATGAAGAAACTGAAATGTAACAACATTACCGCGATTTAAATGATAAAATAATGTTTTCAAAAATGGCCGACATATGGTCTACATTTTGTCTATTAAAATTAACTTTGACTAAATATATTGTTGTTTCCTTGTGTCATACAGCAAAAAGTACCTATATGTTATGGCTTATGACATTTTTATTCGATACGTTCCATTTGTTGTTCTCTTTCTGGTTTCAAAGCGTTAAGTACCGTGAACTAAGAGGAGAACATTATAATATCATAAATTGTCTAAAATGTCAGTCCAGAGAAAATCCCGGGACTGAAAATGATTTTTCGAGAATAAGATTCCATTTGATGTAGGCTTTGACCGATACAATAACTATTGTGCAAACTTTCAGATAATTTGTTCACTCTGTTTTCCAATAATAATTATTATAAATGTAAAAATAGCCGACAATTTAAAAGCGTTGCAACTATTTTCGTGTGGCACAATGTCCAGAATTTAGTTTTATACATTAACATAACCAATATTAATATTGCCCCGTGGATCATAGTTCTCCTGCCCCGGACAGTTAGATAATATAGACTTATAAAGAAAACACAAGAAAGAAAATCCTATTGTGGAAAATTTGAATGCTTAAAAGTGAGATATTATGAAGCACTGGTTCGTGATCCTCCAAAATCAAATATAATTCATGACTCTGTGTTAAAATTACCTCACCATATGGTCTTTTAGTTTATGTGGCCTTAATAGTTAACATATCTTATTCATGTTTACTGCTAAACAAAAGCCAAGAGCTTTGATATTTGACAAACCACACCAATAGGAGAGACTTCTACAGAAGTTATATTAATAATGACCTTCAGGTTTATCTTGGTCTAACCCGTGGTTCACTGGCTTTATAAAGGCTAATGTTCATGTATAAAAATATGTCTCATTTTATTAAGAAAAACAACAAACCCACACGCTTATATATTATTGTCTAGTTGACTCAACAAATATGTTATGATTATAGCCTTGGGTCACAAAATAACCCAACCTTAGGATAACACCTTTTCGGGCAGTGCTTATGAACGAATATGTCCTATTATTTGAAGATTTTTTATTTTTTCTCAAACCAAATTAATATTTTACTCGGGTGTTGTGAAGGGAATGCTACAGAGATTTACTTACATTGGATTTTCTTTTTCATTTAAGTTCTTTTCTTCTTATTTTCCCTATTCTTTCATTGTGGACATGACATTGGTATATTTTTCGTTGAATAAACGGAAATGCAATTATAACAAACGTATAAATATTATGCATATTTATTTGAGTGACAAAATGTAAAAGATGAGCATTATTTAGGTTTTTGTCCATACAAATTTCAGGATAATTTAGCACCTTAACAGATTATACCATGTTCCTTTGAAGAAGATTGAAATGTTTTGAAATCCACTCTAGAATTTTACTGCTTGTGTCGGCAACATGTAAATATGCCTTTTCCCATTGTGGCACATTCAAATAACATAGATAAATGAAAAGCATCTAAAAGATTATGCATATACATGTTCAGTTGTAAAGTGTAATGAGAATATAACAAAATGTCACTACGACGTAGGGTTGCGGTTTCCCGGCTATTTTTAGACAATCGTTTTGGATATTCCATCATCATACGTATTTCCCCAACAATAAGTTCATATAACAAAACCAAAATCTATCTTAATTACCGTGTGCACTAACTCTACTTGGGTTTTTTCTGCGAGATAAAGATTCGTTTTAAACATACGCCACTGGTCAGAAGAATATGTATCTTGAATAATTTTGTAATTAATTAAAAAACGTATAACTGGTCAAATCACATAGCAAATACGCGGCACTACTTCAGCGCTAGATAAGTTTAATCTATGACGAGAAATAGATGTTTACTTAACGTAAGACATATAAATCACTGGAAGTATGTAACTTTGTGGTTCGAACAGTTTCTAACTCCTGTGGTAGGAAACAAAGATTCACAAATAATAAATTAATGTTAAGTTGGTAGACAACCAAGTATGCAAATCATTCATAATGTTTTAAGGTATCTGATTGTCCAGTCGTATATATGCACAAACTTTATAAATGACCGTTGGTCTGATGTGTACCAATTTCTTGCAGGCCGTTTTTAGAGCTTAGAGAACATTCTGTTTTACATTTAAAAATACCACATAATAGAGAGAAAGCATAACAAGACAAAATTGAAAATGTTGCAGGCTCGGTTCATGGACCGTAATGGAAAGTGCAAATTAAAGGCGCATTTACAAGGTAACTTCGTATCGGTGCTCATATTTATAATAGACGCGGACGATTTTATTCTGTGATTGCATTCAGAACTTTTCTGCCACTTCTAAAACATTTCTTCAATCAAACTCGGCTGACTGACGATCAGTTGCATCAAGGAAGCTTACACGCCTTTTGTGATAAAAAAGTCCCAGACGGTAGAAGCAATTTGTTTTAACATAATTTTGTATGACCAACTGGGGACTTCTACAGGGATTCAGTGGCGCATCCTAATGAGATGAAATCGCCCATACGGTAACACTATGGGTGCTGGGTTGTTTTCAAACAAATGGGTTGTTTTAATACATATTTCAACAATTTTGCCGGTAGCTGATCTGGTCCTTTGCTTTTACTACGGTTCTGGGCATGAACTGTAATTTGGAATTCATAGGTTGTAGATGGTGCATTGTGATTTTTTTTATTATTGTTCCGTTTTATTTTGTGTGTTATAATAAATCTGTGTGGTAGTTTGTGCAGTATCATTTATTGTACTATATAATGTGTTAAAGTGATAAGTATTACCTTTCTGTGCCTCAGAAGGGAACTCTAACGAGGAATGGTCAGAAAATTCTGTGATATCTAATATTTCAAAAATGTTTTATAAAATCGATATTTTAAAGTTCTAATAACGGATTATCTACAGTACTTGATCCATTTATACCTGTAGATTTTCAAAAATCTTTTATCGTGTTTTAACCGTCTGGTTCCAATCATCATATTGGAAGTTTTAAACAGTGAAATAAGTTTTCAACCTTGAGAATCTAATGTATGGTCCTGATGAAATTTAAATGGTTTATTACATACATTTATTATGAAGTTCTTTTTTTATAAGTTTCTAAAATTATATATTATTTATACGCAGCAAATGACAAATGTTGTAGAATATTGTAGAATGTTTTCTAACTTACTAACAATAACAAAATTGAAGAGGAATCACAAGACTTAGAAATAATAGGACGTTAACCCAAAGGAACACACAGGTATACTCATTCCACATAAACTTCGGAAAATCATAAAAATCTAAAACGATGGGCATATTTTAATCAGTGGCATCGGAAACGCTTTTTTATAGATACGTTATACAGGCGAAAAATAATAAGTAGAGTCATTCATTCCGAAAAAGCAGTTTTGAACTGTTCTTGGGTATACTATTAGAGAGCACTTCCGAAGGCACTTTGGGTTTCGAAGCGGTTTACCGAAAAGGCAAGATTTGATTAATGAATTTATACAAATTTCACAAGGAGAGAGGTAAGAACTAAAAGAGTGATGTAGCAAAACCTCAATTCACAACTCCTCTTAATAAGCTTGAACCAAGACTGACCGGTGTGCAGGTGCATTATCATCGAGTAATGTGATCTGCGCACTCAATGCCTTGAGTGCTTTGTGATGTAGTAATTAACTACAGCAAGGAAACATGGTCACATTAAAATGATCCAGTGTCAGTTCTCCCCTCAGCGACATGGGCAACTATTCCTTCACTGTCAAAATAGAGCGTACATATCTCTTTTAACGCCACTGCTTCGTCGAGCAACAACTGAGCGATCGATGTTTTCACCTACCCACAATTTGTTAATGAATTTATTGTCGGACTAAAATAAATAATGCCACATTTCATTCCCTGGGACAATTTCTCACAAGACGTCTATGATCTCGATCATTAAACCTGGTCACTATGCTCCAATTAAACGTGTAAAATCTCAATTTTCAAATGAATTTGCAAACAACAAAATCATTCTAAGTTCTTTCTTAAACAAATTAGGCTAGAATTGTCTTGTTGTTTTTACACGATGTATATTTATTTATTTATTTTAGTCTCATCTGTGTACAATTACATATATTTCAAAATAAAAGATAAACATTACATTGTACATAGCCATTCTTTAAGTAGAATTACAGGAGACTTAAGATATTTTACATATTTTACAATTAAAACCATATTCTGTTATGTTATGGGCATATGTATGTGTATATATGAAATATATGCACATATATATGCAGATATATTACACATTAAAATTAAATGCATATTAAAACATCACATAATATCCACTGTAAAATCTGCCAATAGTGACAGCTCTAATAAAAGTTCACTATTAAAAGGTAACAGCTTAAATGAAAGCTCACTATTAAAAAGTAAAAATGTGCATCTTTATGATATTATTTGTCTAGAGGTTATCTTTGATTATGGAGTGGTCTAATTGGCAGAATTTACCTTGTTAATACAGAATGCAACTCAGTATACATTAAAACATGATAGTTCATATTTAAACTGATATAAACATGATAAAATACAGTCCAATTTTGTTAAGAAATAAAATATGTCATAGCAAGTCAGTTGTGAAGACAATTATTACAATAGTTTTATATACAAACATCCGACTTTCACTAAATGGTAAGAAGAATACATAAAAAAGAAAAATTAAAAATATGAGAGTTTGTTAAAATATTTAAAATTTGACTGGAGGCAAACCAATAATTTTAAGTTTAAATTTTATAATTCTAAGTCTATATTGTGTTAACATTGCTATTATACAGAGTGTTATTTCGAAGTTTTAATATATTGCAGCAGGTTTTTGCTAATGTACGTATCATTTCTGGGTGGGTAAACAAAAATAGAAACTTATCAATATCAGTAAGTAATTCAAAATTTGTATTTAATATAACTGCCTTTTCTAAAAGTAAATTCCTATCAACAGAGTAAGTTGGACATTTCAATAACACATGGATTTCGTTTTCCACCAAGTCTTTGCAAAATGGACACACTCTTTCAGATTCAGGTAATCTTTCATAACGCCCAGTTTCTAGTCGAAGTGGTGCTACGCCACATCTAAATTTTGCTAACGCAGATCTATGTGCATATGGTAATTGTAATTTACAATATGTTTCAACTTCATAATTAGTTTTTAAAAGTTTGTATGTCCTTAATTTATTACGACCTGTGCCATTAACACTTGTCACTCGATCAATATCTGTTCTCCATTGCAAAATATGAGCATCAACAATAGCATTTGTCATATCAGACACGAGATTTTTACGATGGAAAGGTGGTTGAATATAGGATGCTAAATTATAAGAAACTAACTTATTCTTTACCAAGAATGGCCAATTTTTACACCTATTACTACTTTTAGACAAAGCCCAATCAAATATTCTCTTATTGGTTCTACGAATATCATAATTACAACATCGGTACCAGTGATTACATATAGCTTTCCACTGGTCAACAGTTATTGGATTCCAACCCATATCTCCTTGTATAGCTGCATTTGGTGTATATTTACCATGTATGTAAAGAAGTTGAGGCTATGAACAAAAAAAATCTTTATATTTTCATAGTTGGATAAACTCCGACATAGTTTTAAAAACGTATATTTTCGATACAAATGCCGAAATCAATTAACATTTTATTCTTTCAAAACTCAGAATTAAATCGAATTGGCTATTCGAAATCGATATGCTATGAATAGCTATACCGCAACTCTGGATCCAACGAATCAATCAAAACTAGGGTTAAAAGTAAATTACCTCCTTTACCCATAAAACAATCGAACATAGAAATTTATAAATTACTCAGACGCAATAAAGCTGAAAAATGATACCTTCATCACGAATGGGATATTATACCACGGAATAAAGTTGCAGGCTCGATTTGATGGAGCCTGTTAATGGACCGTCCACGCCACCTAGCACCGGCTTAAGCAGAAACATCCGCAGATGTGTTCATATGGGGGTTATCATGGAACCTTCAATGTGACACGTAAGTACCATTCAATGAAAAGCATATGGTCCCCAAGTAAAAAATGCCCTAAACGAGAAAATAATGGGAGGAACTAAATAAAATTCAATTTTGAAAGTTGATCAGAGGTTATGAAGCCTGCATATCACCGATCAGACTTCAAAAAACAAATTAAAAAGCAGGCCACATATCCAAAAATATTCAAGTGAGAAATACTGGAACCACCCTAAAACAAAATAGCCAAATAGATAGAACTAGATTACCACAAGCACAACAATAATGTCGTGCTGAACGATTTTTAAGGATCGGATATATAACATCTCTGATTGAATGTATGGGGCGACTTTTTACAGCCGCCACACGCACAAACAACGCTGATGTGGCGACAAAATAGAGAAAATAAGAATCCCCAAAGAAAGGCAAACACGGCAAAACCTAAATGCTGCAGGCTCGGTTTGATTGAGCCTGTTCATGGACTGTACTGCCAAGTGCAAAATACAGTCCAGTCCATGGAATCTTTCTACAGGAACTTAACAATATGAAACTATACCTTGTTTATAAGAAAGTTTATACTCATTTCATTTAACGCTTTAAAACAAACTATTAATAGTGTCAGTGTTCAGGGTTATAGACGTAACAGCTATACATACCTTCTCAGAAAATGTAACACTTACATAACACCAGCTTATTACATACTAAAATGTACTTAATGCATGCAAAATAATGAATTCGCTTTTTTTCGTTTTATCACATATTTTATAATTGTAAATTACAGCTAGACATACCTTTTTCTTAACTTTATACTTATTTTATACCATATTAAACGTGTTACAACGTGCCCACTTAACATTTATTATATGCTAAATTTTTTTAATAAAATGTATATAGAGAAAAACAGAATCCCTAAAGAAAGCCCAACGAGGCAAAATTATGAAATGTTGAAGGTCGGTTTGATTGAGTCTATTTATGGACGGTACTGGTAAGTTACCGTCCACGCCCACTATCACCAGCTTAAGCAGAATTCAACATAAATGTTGCAGGCTCGGTTTGATAGAGCCTGTTTCTCGGCGGTACTGTCAAGTGCAAACTACCGTCAAGGTCCCTAGTATCGGCTAAATAATGGAATCTTTCTACACGAAAAAAATGTTTATACAATAATACAATGTTCAATAATGAAATCTATTGTATCAGCAAACGACTGTCATCCTATATTCTTGACATGAGAATTGATAACAAGGTTATAACAATAATACTAAGTTTTAAAAACGTACAATTTAACGCGCTAAATTTTCTCTGTTTTATATGTATATATTATTAAAAAAAACTTTTAAAACATTGGCATATAATAAATGTTAAGTGTACACAACTATAGGTTGACATACAATAGATTGAACATTATTAAACTGAACATTGTACGTTTTTAAATCTAAGTATTATTGTATAAATTACTTTTTCAAAACAATGGTTAATCCATTATATGAAAACAGATATCATCTTTTATCATGCAACTGCCATGGTAACTGCCCGATAACACTTGCCTGATAATTATTTTTGATATCAGGTCAGTAACCTGATATCAAAAATAAGCCACGCCCATTTTAACGGACTTTTTTCAATTGCTTATATTCTCATTTTTATCAGTATGTGAATTCTTCAATGTAATCTCATACCCTTACAAGTCTTCAATCAAGATGCGATATTTATTTATTTATCATTTCGATTTCGATTTCAATTACGAATAAAATAGATAGCGAATAGTTTTAGCACCAACTACATGAAGTGACGTCATAATTTATATTGCAAATGACATCATCAATGTTCACGTCATACTATATTGTACATGTAATCATAACAAACAGGCTAGATGATTTTATTTGAGAACTTGTGAATGTTTACCTATTTCGCCGGATTATTTAATACGTGAACAAATTGTTTCGTTTAAAAAATAAAACGCATGTTTGTGTAGCGTGTGTTTGATTGCCGATTTGACTTTTGTTTGATTGAAATTATTGTGAACTTTTGAATTTGTCAATTCAAGACAAAAAGTGCAGTAAAGTTTATAAATGTGATTCTAAGGGAATTTTTGGATCGAAGTTTAGATTAAAGGTAAGAATTTTATCGTGTTAGGCCTACATTCTGTTGTATCTTTTATCCGAGTCGAAAGAAAAAATGGCCGCCATTTAGTAAATTACAAATTCTAAGTTTCAGGGGCGGAGGAATTTGTTTTCAAGAATTATTTCTTTGAACAATAATCCCCTTGTTTTACGAAATTCGCTATTTTAAAGTAGATTATTTTGTTATTTTGACAGTTTTCATGTGTTACATGATAAATAGAAAAACATGCTACTGTCTTTTGATATCAATTTTATCAGGCTCGGCTGATATGGGCAGAAAGGGCTCGGCAAGCCTCGCCCTTTCTAGCCCATATCAGCCTTGCCTGATAAAATTGATATCAAAAGACAGTAGCATGTTATTCTCTATTGAGCGCCTTGTTATAGAAAAATGCAAGGTTCCAATTCAATTGAATTGACGGCGTTTCAAATGTCATATGATGTATAAGTATTCTTTTTATGCCGTAAACATTTTTGTTGATAACGCACTTCATGATTGTACTGTCTGTTTAATAGGAAAAGAATAAGCCGGATGCTAGAATTCATAATGTTATTTTAATGTAAACAAAATAGATGTATTTCATTTAGGCTAAATTGAAAATGCCACATGATTGCGCTTTTATAGTTTATGTGCGCTTTCTGTTTAGTAAACATATGTTTCTACTTACAAAAAGATTCAGAGATAACTAAACAAAAAGTATTTGCATGTCACCTGTATTTTAAATTAAATCGCCCATTCCCTGTATCACTTCAAACATATATTTCAAACACATTACAGAATACTTAAATAGATATTTTCAATAAATAATACACAAGATAATTATTTTAATACAAGATAAACACTTGATGATACATGAGCATTTAGAACAGTCGCCTAGACCGGGGTTCGAACTACAAACTTCTCACCCCCTAAACGAGCATGTTATGATATCCCTTGACCACAGGCTTCAATATAGCTAATACGAACGTATCAGAAGAAATCCATATGATTCTTAATTTAGACATTGCATTAGGGTTTGTAACTCGTGACTGTAGATGTTAATAGACTTCCTCTCGATTCACAATTCTATCCCGTTATTCCTAAAACTTAACTCTTTTCATGATAAATCCTTTTATGGTCAGCACAACGAAGCCACACCTTTTAATTATTCTTAAATAATTTGTCCTTGAGTTTGAATGTAGAGACAGTGACTTCATTACTGCCATTGATCTGTTTTTATTTTACACACATATTAATGTTTGTCTTCAAATAACTACTATCCTTACATCAAGTGTATATTTGAATGGGTTTTTTACCAAAAATAACCCGACCCTAGCTATATTTTTCTTTGTCCCAGAAATGATTCCATCATTTTCATGTAATTTAAAAGTTCTATACATTATGAATTACAACACAACTTGCATTTCTTTACACGACATTTTAGACTGTGATAACATCATTGCTTCAGTGTACGGAAAAAGAACGGCGAAACTTGTAAAAGTAGAGCACCAAACTCTTGACTTAACCTAGATCATGGGTCAAATTTCCATTGTACGTGCGATTGTCTTTCGGCTGGCTAAAACTTAGTGACAGGTTTGTAGATTATATTGTGATTAACTGCATTTTTGTTAAATATAATATTTCAGTTTGTACACACAAGTTACTTACATATTTGATGTTAACAATATTTGCACAAAAACATGATCTGACTCATTCATCTTTGTGAAATAAACAGTAATATTTATTATTTGCTTAATAATTTTGGTACATTTTTACTTTTCTTATGATTATTTCTGTAAGCAATTTATAAACTTAAACTCAATGAAATAAAATAATCTTTGTATCATAACGAAGATATTTTAATCTTCTTTCAAAAATATATATATGTTTAATATCAAGTAATAATAATAAGGAAGTACTTTAAATAAAAATGGTTTCCTTAAATACAGGAACACAAACATAGCGAAGAAAAACAGACACATGAACTGGAAATTCAACCAAATAATAATAAATAATTCCAACATTCATAATGATGAGTATACAATAAAGTAGGAGAACGTATGGAGTGGACAGCCTACTTTAATCTGAAGCTGACTGATTTGTTCTCAGCGGACGTGAGATTCTCATTGGAATATTTTCTTTGGGATACCTCAATCCAAAGTGGGGCAATAACTGGTAATCGATTTCGAGGAATCAGTGGTAAGGCTTGAATTTAAGGCCACATGTCAACACTAGAGGATAGACAAAATAAACGTCAAAAATTGATATTTTACATGGAACGTTTATTTGTAAGGATTTCAAGATCGTGTGAACAAAGCATGACATCTCTTGAATTAAATATAGTTATTATGTTTGTTTATTAATCTACAGAAAATATGCTGATCAATTTGGACTTTGCAAAACTATGTCTGATCATTGAGAACAGTATGGAAGAACGACAAAAGCCCCTTACCTTTTGCTGTTTTGCACACAATAAGCCATGTGACAGTGGCATGCATAATCTGTAAGGAAAATGTTTTAAAAAATAAATTCTTTGTTATTATAGAATTATAAACCATGTTCCATTTTGTGTTTATGTACACGATTACTTTTATTTAACTCCATATTAGATTTTAAACATTGTACAAATATGCTTTTTAACAACATAAAATACCGCGCATCAGAATATCTTATGTTACAGACGGGTTTGGCAACGGTGTATTTATGTTGGTATTATTTCATTTACTTCATGATATTTTTACTTGAAGTGCATCGGGTATAGAAAGAATTGTGATCTTGTGTTGTTCAGTTTGCTTTAGTTTGATAAAAAGAATAAAAGTTATTTTTGAAATTATATAAATTAAAGAAAACAAGTGTATATGTCTGTAAAAAAGTTATCACACGGAAGAATTAATAACAGAAACATTACATGAACATTGGAGACACGGTTTGATTGTGTGTGTACATGAGGGATAAATGCAGCATCCCACACGCCCCTAAGATTGTGTTTTAATTTCAGCGCAATAAGATTGCTACATTAACAGACAATGATAATCATACTTGACAGCAAACACTTTTAAAAGAATCGTTTCAAAATAAAAAAAAACAATTTTCCTTACTTACTATCTTCCATACTCAAGTAGCTAAAGACTTAACAAATATGCTTCATTAAGAAATAACCGAGTTAGAATGGACGACTGGAATATTGAAAACTATTACACAAACTTTGGATTAAATTTAAGTTATATGGCACTAAGTCAATAAAAAGTCGTGATAAATATTACACTAACTTAGGGTCATTGATAAGGCAAGTGACACAAGATCTTTTAACTAAGTACAAGGCGTGTGATATATGACCATGTTTCACATGTTCGATGCAATACCCTATGCACAGTAGGTAAACAAAGGGGTTTTGCCACGTACACTTTTAGATCCTTTGGCCGCCTCAGGTATGTTTTGAATCAATATTTCTGTTGTTACTTATCAGGTTTTGAAGTGATAAAGTACAGCGTATCTGTCACCAGCCAGGTACTCACGGAATATATAAATTAAGAAATCACCTTTACGTTTTAATTTAGAAATTTCATTTCTTTTTGTTTTCGTAGCTGAGGCCAAATAACAGGTACACACTCATTTATCACAAAAATCGATTTCTTTAGGAGTTTTACAAATTCCGTATCACATAAGTTCCTTACATATAAATAAAAACATATTCATATTTTCAGCTACATTTTTCGAAACATCCGCAGATGTGTTCATACGGCGGTAATCATGGAACCTTCAATGTGACATTTCCATGCCATTCCATGAAAAGCGGCGTATGGTCCCCAAGTAATAGAAAGCGTGTGCCCTTAAAGACAATAGAATCGAAGCAAAATGGAATTTTGAGAGGGGAGCAGAGGTTATGAAGGCCTGCATTATGGTGGCTGATTTGTGCCATTCATATTTTCGCCCCGCGACCTCGCCAAGCGAAAAGTCTAAAATTAACCAAGTTAAAATGGCGGAGAGCGGAGCGAATACACGCTTATTAGCGAGGGCTCGGGGCAAAGATAAAGAAATAAAAATTCACCCCGGGTGGGCGCGGAGCAAAATTTAAGAAATAAAACGGGGCTCGGAGCGGAAACACCTCCGCTTATAAGCGTGTTTTCGCTAATTAGCGGGGTCGCGTGGCGAGGTTTTATTTATTAAACTTCGCCCGCGTCCCCCTCCCCCTAATAAGCGTGTTCTCGTCACGCAACCTCGCCGTTTTAGTTATTAAATCTCGCCCCCCCTCCCCTCCTAATTAGCGTGTCTTCGTCCCGCGACCCCTCTATTTTATTTCTTAAATCTCACTCGGTTTCTTTTTAAAAATACATAAAAGATCATATGTTTTACCTTATTATAATTTTCAACAGGTCCTTTATCCTAAAATGTTTTCTGTTGTTTTCAAAGTCTATTAATTATTGTTATTTGTAATCGTGAATTATAAGACATCATATTTTAAATTTATTAAACTAGGGAGTAAACAGTTACTACATTAAATCTGGACAAAAGCCAGAAATGCATTCTCCATCCACAGCATTAATCTTTTAAAAACGTGCATAGAAATTGTTCAAGTATCTTAATTGTGTAAGGCCGCGTCTACACCTTTTCAAGTTTCTTACATGTCACATTTAAATAAGCCTAATAAACCGCCCTTACAACATATAATCAGGCACAATTTTTACTGAAATGTCTTATTAAGATTGCCCAGGATTTATATGTTTGTCTTAGCAATGCTATCATGCTATGTTTCTATAAATTGTGTGAATAAATAAGCGGGAAAATGATGCAATTAGCTAAAAAAAAATAATGGAGTAAATGAAATGTGTAAAATAGGAAATGTGAATAAAACTATTTTGAGATTATAAATTGAAGCCAATTCTTTATTTGATGAAAGTTAGTCAATAAATGAACAAGCTCATTTAAAATCTATTGATTATACTTTATACTTTTGATAAACAGAATAATTTTTGCTCTTATGTGTATCAGTGTATCAATTTGTTCCTTTGACCAAAACATTGTGAACATTTACTGAAATTCACAGGTCATGAAAACTTAATCAATATCAAAAAATATTTAAAAACTAGTAAAAATAACAACAATATCACACCTTTGGGGCACATGTTTTGTGTTAAACCGGTGTTATCAGTTTCTTGACAACCAAAAACTTGTAGCAAAATAGAATGTGTTCTAATTTTCTTGCAAGAAATTATCTTTATGGATGTCACATAATTTCTCGTTAAAACCATTTAAGTAGGGTGTCTGCATTATCCAATACAAGAGAATATAATACTTGCATTCAAGACTTGGATAGGTGTAGACAGGGCCTAAGATAGAGTATTTAATCAGATTAAGATATTGAAATACCGAAAGTATGCTGAAACATATATTGAAAGAGTGATAGATTTCACCTTAAATACGTAAATACGGACGTCTTGCATAATCATTGAGAAAATATGTAAGTTAATTTACCTAATTCTATTGGATCAATTCCAATAGCTTTCAACAAATATTATTTGAAAGTATATCTGTATTGTTGTTATTAATGACTGGAAAATGTGACGTACCTTAATGGCACTTATAATGTATTTATCTATTTGAAAGAAACTGATATCGTTTTGTTTTGTTTAGTATCAAAAGCAAAAAAAAAAATATACATCCATTTATTTAAATACCGGATTTTAAATTGAATTACTTGAGCAGTACAAACATTTTTTTAAAATTCACTGTAAAATCTATAGTCCGAGACAAAATACGGGAAGTAGATGCAATATGATATTTACGTAATAGAAACGTTATACTACTTTATTGCAAAAGTAACTTAAAACTCATACCATGATTTATAAATAATTGTCTAAAACTTCAAAGATAATACATTAACCAATTAGTAAAAAGTTCATTTTGATTATTATAATTAAGGATATAAATTAAGTAATTATTGAAATATTTAACGTTCAAGATGATTGCACGAAATGATTAAAAATTGTTGTCATATACATTTTTACTTTTTATTATGAATTCCTGTTATATCAGAGAATCGGCTGCTATGAGAGATACTAGTGAATACGTGTAAAATAGATATAGTACAAATAAAATTAAATGATATGCAGTTGTTTTGTTTTCTTTTTAAGATTAATTTTATTATTATTATCATCATTATTATTATTATTATAACTATTATTATTATTATCATTATTATTATTAAGGAACGTCTATTGTTAAAATTTAAGTGGCTTTTATTTCATTCAATGACACATATTGGCAGTTATCTCGATAGTTTAGATGTTGACCAATTTTGCTAAGCAGTAATATTTTTTACAAATATAACGTTTTGTTTTTGTTTGTTTATTTCTATTTTGAATATTGTTATGTTATATTTTGTTATTTCTAAAGATTTACATTTTCACAAGTATGTAAGGATCTCGTTGTTACAATATTAAAATGCAGAAATATGTAAATTATTATCTAGCAAGGTCGCTGAAATATTTATTGTTATTAACTCATGTGGAACATTCATTATAATTCACGTCACGTATATGACAATATGATTGTTAACATTCAATTTCATTTTTCTTCTAGGATTTTCATTTTTTTATCTGATTATCTGTTTGACTTAAAGGAAGGACGTAATAAGTCGCTGACTTTTGGCAGCTTGTGTGGCGTTAGTATAAATCGAATCATTTTGATCAATGATCAAGTCGATAATATCATAATTCATAATATGATATCTTTTTTAAAGGTTATATCACCTTTAGTTTATTATTATTGAATGTACTGTTACAATTATTCTTGTATTAACAAAAAAGCATTTAAACATAAAAAAACGTAATTAACTGTAGTTTTTACAGAACATTTCAGACTTGAACGCAACTCACCAAAGCACTTCTAAAAACCTTGCTAAAACAATCAAACTATTAACCAATAAAAATGCATAATATTGACGTTAAATAATGTTTGAAAAGAGCCAGCTGTTTTAAACTCTTGACCTATAGATTTGTATGTTAGGCCTAAGTATATAAACGATGATTGAAAGGACACCTTTTCTGTTTCTAGGAAGGAAATATTACTCAAGAAGGTTTGCATGATATAATCTCCACGTTTCACAGTAAATATACATTTATTTCATGCTTTCCAGTGTTTTATTGTAATATATCAGATGATTATATTCTGATAAACCACTAGTGAAATTTATAAAATATAATTTTCACTGTAGCCGGACTATATCTGAATGCGGATGAAAAGAAAATCATAACTAAATGGAATAACAGGCAGAAATTAATGCCGTCGTGCGTAAATTTTGCTTCTTTAGGAAAAGAATGTCGATGTCATCATACATCATGTTAAAAACGTAACAAAATTAAAGAAATTTAACAGACCTATATTTCAAAATAGATTATGTGACGTCATGATGTGATGACGTCACAAAGGAGAATGCGTGACGTTACGCGGCAAAACCAGTAAAAAAATACTTAAAATCACTTAAAAAGCATGAAATAAAAAGAAAATTTATTTGTTTTACATATAAGATTGAAAAATATTTCATTCGTGAACACCAGCTATTATATTTTCACTCGTGGCTACGCCACTCGTGAAAATATTGCATCTGATGTTCACTCAGTGAAATTATATTTCAATCTTACATGCAAAACAAACAAATATCCTCTATTTATTTACCTTTTCAGAATATATTTATTTTATATTGTGTTACTTATGATATGTTATATGATACAAAACATTCCTTTAAATAAGATAATCAATGCATGTTAGGAATAAACAATAGTTGTGGGTATGTTGAATGCTGACATCGGCCACTACGGTATGAATCAAGATGGACCTGAGTATTTCATATGATTATAAAATCAGATACAGGTCATACATAACCACAGTAAAACGGAACAAGTAATTTTGTAACCAATCTTGCATTTCAAGATGTATTTTATTACATCTATATCGGACATTTATCAGTAAAAGTGCGTGATATCTATTTTAAAGAATAAGAAAGAAAGTAAGCCGAAATATTAGTACATACAATAGTCACACACTCTTAATTTTGAATTACAAAAGCGTTGTACATACCAACTTAAAGATTCCCATTATTTGGTTTCTGAATCACTGTCATCAATCCAACATTTATTGAAACGAGCGTATATTCAAAGGCATAAATTTAAATAAGGAAGAGAAATTGAGATGCATGTAGATTATACATACGAAAGAAATAGAATATTTAAAATTTTTAAAGCCGTTAGAATTCATTGATAAACGGTAACATAATACTTATGTTACTAGTTACTTAAATTAAAAATCAAATAAAGTGATAAAATCAGAATTTACTCATCCCAAATTATATATAATTATTCCTTAATAGTCTTAGCATAATCCAAGTTTAAAATGAAAACTTTTAAAACTTTAAGCTTTTCTTAAACTCTTATATGTTGTTTCAGTAACAAGGCGTCAACCTTAAAGGATTATAAACGTATGTTACTGCTGTGTTACTTTTTAAAATTGTCATTTTGTTTTTTAAGTTACATTTAGGAAATAGATATCAATTCTGAGTGCATTGTTGTAGAATAGTGCACGGTTTGAAATCAAATGCGTAGGAATATAATCACGTAGGCCGATATGCATGGTTGATTAATAAAAATCTGGAAACAAATTGATCCCTCGGAAGCATTTGAACGAAAACCCTGCATTATCATACTACAATGCACGAAGAATTAATATTTATTTCTATTCTAACACGTCAAAAAAAATAAAGTTGGCCGGTTAAATTTGTTTTCGCCTCAGAGTTTCCTTTAAAGGCTATTCTAGCCTGTTGAAAAAAATGTCGTTAAGTCTACCGTTTGCAGAAACATTTTGAGATTAATGAATTTTGGAAACGTTGATAAAATTATTTTATTTCACTTTACATTTTACAAGCGAAATACAGGGTATTTATAGTGAAATAGATGTGAAATTTAACTAGTTTGCGATATTGAAATAGCGTTCTTGTTTTGACTGTTTTTGCAGGCGCTGTTAGATGCTACATTGTGATGTCACGTAAACAACACTGTACACATCTGTACAGAGTTAAGTACTGAATTAAAGATATTGGTGTTCAGATTTATTTCTTAGTTAGACAATTTTCTATCATTAGTGTTGT